>NC_134357.1:3690755-3890755 GCF_048569485.1 Anomaloglossus baeobatrachus
GAATCGCTGCCTTTTCTTCTTCCCGATGTCTTCTTTTCCTCGGCTCCGCATTGTGCGGCTTTATTTGCAGGGTTGTGTGCACACTGTGCTGTGAATCGCTGCCTCTTCTTCTTCCCGATGTCTTCTTTTCCTCGGCCCCGCATTGTGCGGCTTTATTTGCAGAGTTGTGTTCACACTGTGCTGTGAATCGCTGCCTTTTCTTCTTCCCGATGTCTTCCTTTCCTCGGCCCCGCATTGTGCGGCTTTATTTGCAGGGTTGTGTTCACACTGTGCTGTGAATCGCTGCCTCTTCTTCTTCCCGATGTCTTCTTTTCCTCGGCTCCGCATTGTGCGGCTTTATTTGCAGGGTTGTGTGCACACTGTGCTGTGAATCGCTGCCTTTTCTTCTTCCCGATGTCTTCCTTTCCTCGGCTCCGCATTGTGCGGCTTTATTTGCAGGGTTGTGTGCACACTGTGCTGTGAATCGCTGCCTCTTCTTCTTCCCGATGTCTTCTTTTCCTCGGCTCCGCATTGTGCGGCTTTATTTGCAGGGTTGTGTTCACACTGTGCTGTGAATCGCTGCCTTTTCTTCTTCCCGATGTCTTCCTTTCCTCGGCCCCGCATTGTGCGGCTTTATTTGCAGGGTTGTGTTCACACTTTGCTGTGAATCGCTGCCTTTTCTTCTTCCCGATGTCTTCCTTTCCTCGGCTCCGCATTGTGCGGCTTTATTTGCAGGGTTGTGTGCACACTGTGCTGTGAATCGCTGCCTTTTCTTCTTCCCGATGTCTTCCTTTCCTCGGCCCCGCATTGTGCGGCTTTATTTGCAGGGTTGTGTTCACACTTTGCTGTGAATCGCTGCCTTTTCTTCTTCCCGATGTCTTCCTTTCCTCGGCTCCGCATTGTGCGGCTTTATTTGCAGAGTTGTGTTCACACTGTGCTGTGAATCGCTGCCTTTTCTTCTTCCCGATGTCTTCCTTTCCTCGGCCCCGCATTGTGCGGCTTTATTTGCAGGGTTGTGTTCACACTTTGCTGTGAATCGCTGCCTTTTCTTCTTCCCGATGTCTTCCTTTCCTCGGCCCCGCATTGTGCGGCTTTATTTGCAGAGTTGTGTTCACACTGTGCTGTGAATCGCTGCCTTTTCTTCTTCCCGATGTCTTCCTTTCCTCGGCTCCGCATTGTGCGGCTTTATTTGCAGAGTTGTGTGCACACTGTGCTGTGAATCGCTGCCTTTTCTTCTTCCCGATGTCTTCCTTTCCTCGCCCCGCATTGTGCGGCTTTATTTGCAGGGTTGTGTGCACACTGTGCTGTGAATCGCTGCCTTTTCTTCTTCCCGATGTCTTCCTTTCCTCGCCCCGCATTGTGCGGCTTTATTTGCAGGGTTGTGTGCACACTGTGCTGTGAATCGCTGCCTTTTCTTCTTCCCGATGTCTTCCTTTCCTCGGCTCCGCATTGTGCGGCTTTATTTGCAGGGTTGTGTGCACACTGTGCTGTGAATCGCTGCCTCTTCTTCTTCCCGATGTCTTCTTTTCCTCGGCTCCGCATTGTGCGGCTTTATTTGCAGAGTTGTGTTCACACTGTGCTGTGAATCGCTGCCTTTTCTTCTTCCCGATGTCTTCCTTTCCTCGGCCCCGCATTGTGCGGCTTTATTTGCAGGGTTGTGTTCACACTGTGCTGTGAATCGCTGCCTTTTCTTCTTCCCGATGTCTTCCTTTCCTCGGCTCCGCATTGTGCGGCTTTATTTGCAGGGTTGTGTTCACACTGTGCTGTGAATCGCTGCCTTTTCTTCTTCCCGATGTCTTCTTTTCCTCGGCTCCGCATTGTGCGGCTTTATTTGCAGAGTTGTGTTCACACTGTGCTGTGAATCGCTGCCTTTTCTTCTTCCCGATGTCTTCCTTTCCTCGGCTCCGCATTGTGCGGCTTTATTTGCAGGGTTGTGTTCACACTGTGCTGTGAATCGCTGCCTTTTCTTCTTCCCGATGTCTTCCTTTCCTCGGCCCCGCATTGTGCGGCTTTATTTGCAGAGTTGTGTTCACACTGTGCTGTGAATCGCTGCCTTTTCTTCTTCCCGATGTCTTCCTTTCCTCGGCTCCGCATTGTGCGGCTTTATTTGCAGGGTTGTGTTCACACTGTGCTGTGAATCGCTGCCTTTTCTTCTTCCCGATGTCTTCCTTTCCTCGCCCCGCATTGTGCGGCTTTATTTGCAGGGTTGTGTGCACACTGTGCTGTGAATCGCTGCCTCTTCTTCTTCCCGATGTCTTCTTTTCCTCGGCTCCGCATTGTGCGGCTTTATTTGCAGAGTTGTGTTCACACTGTGCTGTGAATCGCTGCCTTTTCTTCTTCCCGATGTCTTCCTTTCCTCGGCTCCGCATTGTGCGGCTTTATTTGCAGGGTTGTGTTCACACTGTGCTGTGAATCGCTGCCTTTTCTTCTTCCCCGTTGTTTTTCCCCCACATATGATGATTACCGCGGAGGAAGCGCAGCTTTTTGTTGCCCTTTTTATTGTTGTTTTTATTGGACAATTGTTTTTTTTTCTAGAAACTTTTAAAGAGATTGTAAAGACTCCAGAATGCGGCGATATCTGACAACGAAGAGGTGACAAGCGGCAAATATCAGCTGTGCTCAGCGCAGAGCAGAATCCTGACTGGATCGGAGCGGATCTGTGCGGTTCTCAGCGGATCTGAGCAGTTCTGAGCGGATCTGTGCAGTTCTAAGTGGATCTGAGTGGTTCTGAGCGGCTCTGAGTGGATCTGAGGGGTTCTTAGGGGATCTGACCGGTTCTGAGTTGATTTGAGCGGATCTGATCAGTTCTGAGTGGTTCTGAGCGGATCTGTGCGGATCTTAGTGCATCTGTGTGGTACTGAGCAGATCTGAGCGGTTCTCTGTGGATCTGAGCAGATCTGAGTGGATCTGAGCGATACTGAGCGGATCTGTGCGGATCTGAGCGATACTGAGCAGATCTGAGCGGATATGTGTGGTCCTGAGCGGATCTGAGCGATACTGAGCGGATCTGAGCTGATCTGTGCGGTTCTGAGTGGTTCTGAGTGGATCTGTGCGGTTCTGAGCGGATCTGTGCAGTTCTGAGTGGATCTGAGTGGTTCTGAGCGGCTCTGAGTGGATCTGAGCGGTTCTGAGCGGATCTGAGCTGATCTGTGCGGTTCTGAGTGGTTCTGAGTGGATCTGTGCGGTTCTGAGCGGATCTGTGCAGTTCTGAGTGGATCTGAGTGGTTCTGAGCGGCTCTGAGTGGATCTGAGGGGTTCTTAGCGGATCTGACCGGTTCTGAGTTGATTTGAGCGGATCTGATCAGTTCTGAGTGGTTCTGAGCGGATCTGTGCGGATCTTAGTGGATCTGTGTGGTACTGAGCAGATCTGAGCGGTTCTCTGCGGATCTGAGCAGATCTGAGCGGATCTGAGCGATACTGAGCGGATCTGTGCGGATCTGAGCGATACTGAGCAGATCTGAGCAGATCTGAGCGGATATGTGTGGTTCTGAGCTGATCTGTGCGGTTCTGAGTAGTTCTGAGCGGATCTGTGCGGTTCTGAGCGGATCTGAGCGGATCTGTGCGGTTCTGAGTAGTTCTGAGCGGTTCTGAGCGGATCTGTGCGGTTCTGAGCGGATCTGTGCGGTTCTGAGCGGATCTGGGCGGTGGAAGTCGCCGTCTCCGCTGTTTTGTGTATTTCCTGTTTATTTTCTGGCATTGGAGATGTTCCGCGCTGGATGCTGCGGCCTCGTCAGGTGCTCGGCTCTTTATGTTACGGGTCGTAGATCCGGTTCCGGATCTCTTCCCCATGCTTCGCACCGGCTGTTCCTGGCGTCTGAGGAGGGGATTGGGGCTGCCGGGCACAGATTGCAGCAGATTGCAGATTTGTCAGGGCTGTAATTTGCGTCTCACAATGCGGATTATTATGGGGGATGAATAATGGCAGGAGCCGCTCTCACCGAGGATTGTGTGGAAACTGTCTCCTCATTATAGAGCCGGATGCGGGGAGCTGTTGTCCCACACGTCCCAGCTGGAGATCCACACAGAAAGGTTTACAGATAGTCACATAGCAAAGGTGAGGGGGGGCTGAATAGAGCCCCCCGGGGGATACACACAGGCAGAGCCCCCCGGGGATACACACAGGCAGAGCCCCCCGGGGATACACACAGGCAGAGCCCCCCGGGGGATACACACAGGCAGAGCCCCCCAGGGGGATACACACAGGCAGAGCCCCCCCCGGGGGGATACACACAGGCAGAGCCCCCCGGGGGGATACACACAGGCAGAGCCCCCCGGGTGGATACACAGAGGCAGAGCCCACCGAGGGGATACACACAGGCAGAGCCCCCCGGGGGGATACACACAGGCAGAGCCCCCCGGGGGGATACACACAGGCAGAGCTCCCCGAGGGGATACACACAGGCAGAGCTCCCCGGGGGATACACACAGGCAGAGCCCCCCCCGGGGGGATACACACAGGCAGAGCCCCCCGGGGGGATACACACAGGCAGAGCCCCCCCCGGGGGGATACACACAAGTAGAGCCCCCCCGGGGGGATACACACAGGCAGAGCCCCCCCGGGGGGGATACACACAGGCAGAGCCCCCCGGGGGGATACACAGAGGCAGAGCCCCCCGAGGGGATACACATAGGCAGAGCCCCCTGGGGGGATACACACAGGCAGAGCCCCCCGAGGGGATACACACAGACAGAGCTCCCCGGGGGGATACACACAGGCAGAGCCCCCCGGGGGGATACACACAGGCAGAGCTCCCCGGGGGGATACACACAGGCAGAGCCCCCCGGGGGGATACACACAGGCAGAGCCCCCCCGGGGGGATACACACAGGCAGAGCCCCCCCGGGGGGATACACACAGGCAGAGCCCCCCGGGGGGATACACACAGGCAGAGCCCCCCGGGGGGATACACACAGGCAGAGCTCCTCGGGGGATACACACAGGCAGAGCTCCCCCGGGGGGGATACACACAGGCAGAGCCCCCCGGGGGGATACACACAAGTAGAGCCCCCCCGGGGGGATACACACAGGCAGAGCCCCCCCGGGGGGGATACACACAGGCAGAGCCCCCTGGGGGGATACACAGAGGCAGAGCCCCCCGAGGGGATACACACAGGCAGAGCCCCCCGGGGGGATACACACAAGCAGAGCCCCCCGGGGGGATACACACAGGCAGAGCCCCCCGGGGGGATACACACAGGCAGAGCTCCCCGGGGGGATACACACAGGCAGAGCCCCCCGAGGGGATACACACAGGCAGAGCTCCCCGGGGGGATACACATAGGCTGAGCCCCCCGGGGGGATACACACAGGCAGAGCCCCCCGGGGGGATACACACAGGCAGAGCCCCCCGGGGGGATACACATAGGCTGAGCCCCCCGGGGGGATACACACAGGCAGAGCCCCCTGGGGGGATACACACAAGCAGAGCCCCCCGGGGGGATACACACAGGCAGAGCCCCCCGGGGGGATACACACAGGCAGAGCTCCCCGGGGGGATACACACAGGCAGAGCCCCCCGAGGGGATACACACAGGCAGAGCTCCCCGGGGGGATACACATAGGCTGAGCCCCCCGGGGGGATACACACAGGCAGAGCCCCCCGGGGGGATACACACAGGCAGAGCCCCCCGGGGGGATACACATAGGCTGAGCCCCCCGGGGGGATACACACAGGCAGAGCCCCCTGGGGGGATACACAGAGGCAGAGCCCCCCGAGGGGATACACACAGGCAGAGCCCCCCGGGGGGATACACACAAGCAGAGCCCCCCGGGGGGATACACACAGGCAGAGCCCCCCGGGGGGATACACACAGGCAGAGCTCCCCGGGGGGATACACACAGGCAGAGCCCCCCGAGGGGATACACACAGGCAGAGCCCCCCGGGGGGATACACACAGGCAGAGCCCCCCGGGGGGGATACACACAGGCAGAGCCCCCCGGGGGGATACACACAGGCAGAGCCCCCCGGGGGGATACACATAGGCTGAGCCCCCCGGGGGGATACACACAGGCAGAGCCCCCCGGGGGGATACACAGAGGCAGAGCCCCCCGAGGGGATACACACAGGCAGAGCCCCCCGGGGGGATACACACAGGCAGAGCCCCCCGGGGGGATACACACAGGCAGAGCCCCCCGGGGGGATACACACAGGCAGAGCTCCCCGGGGGGATACACACAGGCAGAGCCCCCCGAGGGGATACACACAGGCAGAGCTCCCCGGGGGGATACACACAGGCAGAGCCCCCCGGGGGGATACACACAGGCAGAGCCCCCCGGGGGGATACACATAGGCTGAGCCCCCGGGGGGATACACACAGGCAGAGCCCCCCGGGGGGGATACACACAGGCAGAGCCCCCGGGGGGATACACACAGGCAGAGCCCCGGGGGGATACACATAGGCTGAGCCCCCGGGGGGATACACACAGGCAGAGCCCCCCGGGGGGATACACACAGGCAGAGCCCCCCGGGGGGATACACACAGGCAGAGCTCCCCGGGGGATACACACAGGCAGAGCCCCCCGAGGGGATACACACAGGCAGAGCCCCCCGGGGGGATACACACAGGCAGAGCCCCCCGGGGGGGATACACACAGGCAGAGCCCCCGGGGGGATACACACAGGCAGAGCCCCCCGGGGGATACACATAGGCTGAGCCCCCCGGGGGGATACACACAGGCAGAGCCCCCCGGGGGGATACACAGAGGCAGAGCCCCCCGAGGGGATACACACAGGCAGAGCCCCCCGGGGGGATACACACAGGCAGAGCCCCCCGGGGGGATACACACAGGCAGAGCCCCCCGGGGGGATACACACAGGCAGAGCTCCCCGGGGGATACACACAGGCAGAGCCCCCGAGGGGATACACACAGGCAGAGCTCCCCGGGGGGATACACACAGGCAGAGCCCCCGGGGGGATACACACAGGCAGAGCCCCCCGGGGGGATACACATAGGCTGAGCCCCCCGGGGGGATACACACAGGCAGAGCCCCCCGGGGGGATACACACAGGCAGAGCCCCCCGGGGGGATACACACAGGCAGAGCCCCCGGGGGGATACACATAGGCTGAGCCCCCCGGGGGGATACACACAGGCAGAGCCCCCCGGGGGGATACACACAGGCAGAGCCCCCCGGGGGGATACACACAGGCAGAGCCCCCCGGGGGATACACACAGGCAGAGCCCCCGGGGGGATACACACAGGCAGAGCTCCCCGGGGGGATACACACAGCAGAGCCCCCCGGGGGGATACACACAGGCAGAGCCCCCCGGGGGGATACACACAGGCAGAGCCCCCCGGGGGGATACACACAGGCAGAGCTCCCCGGGGGGATACACACAGGCAGAGCTCCCCGGGGGATACACACAGGCAGAGCCCCCCGGGGGGATACACACAGGCAGAGCTCCCCGGGGGATACACACAGGCAGAGCCCCCCGGGGGGATACACACAGGCAGAGCCCCCCGGGGGGGATACACACAGGCATTTATCCTGGAGAGGGAAATACAAAGGTCATTACAGCGCGTGTTAATTGTTACTAATAATCACAATATTGCGGTAATTATCGCACAATTAGCGACCTTAAAAGCATTTCCTCTATTCATGTCAAAGAAAACAGGATCTGCCCCGATCTCGTCCTATTGAAAGGAAAAGCCGAGCGCCTGCGACACAATCCCCCGCCGCTAATATCCCCCGCCGCTAACATCCGCCAAAGCGAGAAACATCTGCTATCCAATGTGCTCAGACGCCCGGACACACGAGCCGGATTACACCGGGGGTCTCACTGCGGGGGGGGGGTACAGGTGTCAGTATACAGCTATATGCACCGGAACCCTGGACACATGACCCGGATTACACCGGGGGTCTCACTGCGGGGGGGGGGGTACAGGTGTCAGTATACAGCTATATACACCGGACACACGAGCCGGATTACACCGGGGGTCTCACTGCTGGGAGCGGGGGGTACAGGTATCAGTATACAGCTATATACACCGGACCCCCGGACACATGACCCGGATTACACCGGGGGTCTCACTGCTGGGAGAGGGGGGTACAGGTATCAGTATACAGCTATATACACCGGACACACGAGCCGGATTACACCGGGGTCTCACTGCTGGGAGAGGGGGGTACAGGTATCAGTATACAGCTATATACACCGGACCCCCGGACACATGACCCGGATTACACCGGGGGTCTCACTGCTGGGGGAGGGGGGTACAGGTGTCAGTATACAGCTATATACACCGGACCCCCGGACACATGACCCGATTACACCGGGGGTCTCACTGCGGGGAAGGGGGGGTACAGGTATCAGTATACAGCTATATGCACCAGAACCCTGGACACATGACCCGGATTACACCGGGGGTCTCACTGCTGGGGGAGGGGGGTACAGGTGTCAGTATACAGCTATATACACCGGACACACGAGCCGGATTACACCGGGGGTCTCACTGCTGGGAGAGGGGGGTACAGGTATCAGTATACAGCTATATACACCGGACCCCCGACACATGACCCGGATTACACCGGGGGTCTCACTGCTGGGGGAGGGGGGTACAGGTGTCAGTATACAGCTATATACACCGGACCCCCGGACACATGACCCGGATTACACCGGGGGTCTCACTGCTGGGGGAGGGGGGTACAGGTGTCAGTATACAGCTATATACACCGGACCCCCGGACACATGACCCGGATTACACCGGGGGTCTCACTGCTGGGGGGTACAGGTGTCAGTATACAGCTATATACACCGACCCCCGGACACATGACCCGGATTACACCGGGGGTCTCACTGCTGGGGGGTACAGGTCTCAGTATACAGCTATATACACATGACGCCGGTCACTATACTGCACAGCAGTGTCTGTAATGCGGCTTTGTGTTTTCGGACCCTTCACTTCCTTCATTAAATTGAGTTTTTTTCCCTCATTAAGGGTGAGCCATTGAGGATAAGAACGGCCCCGGGCGGGGAATGAAGGGTTAACCCCAGCTGCACCAGGTGAGGAATGAAGGGTTAAACCCAGCTGCCCCGGGTGAGAAATGAAGGGTTAACCCCCGCTGCCTCAGGGTCCCCCCTGTCCATATCTGTGTGTTGGGTGTGCCGGGCCGGACTGTACTGAGGGGAGATATTTTAGCAGCGCGGGTGTTTCTGTGGCGGGATGTGGCGGCTCCGGTGGTGCGTGCTAGGTAAAATAGATTTATCTTCTTTACGGCCTTATCCTGTTACATGGTGATCCCAGTAATGGGGAGATCCTATAATCTACGCTTACTCACTTACAGCTCCGAGAGGCCACGTACAGGTCACTGTGACCCGGTGACTGGGAGCCCCGGAGACTCGTGGCCACGTACAGGTCACTGTGACCCGGTGACTGGGAGCCCTGGAGACTCGTGGCCATGTACAGGTCACTGTGACCCGGTGACTGGGAGCCCTGGAGACTCGTGGCCATGTACAGGTCACTGTGACCCGGTGATTGGGAGCCCTGGAGACTTGTGGCCACGTACAGGTCACTGTGACCCGGTGATTGGGAGCCCTGGAGACTTGTGGCCACGTACAGGTCACTGTGACCCGGTGACTGGGAGCCCCGGAGACTCGTGGCCACGTACAGGTCACTGTGACCCGGTGATTGGGAGCCCTGGAGACTTGTGGCCACGTACAGGTCACTGTGACCCGGTGACTGGGAGCCCTGGAGACTTGTGGCCACGTACAGGTCACTGTGACCCAGTGACTGGGAGCCCCGGGACTCGTGGCCACCGCCCAGAGAAATGTCTCCACCACCCGGAGAAATGTCTATGTAGCACCCCTGAGGTCTCAGGTGCCACAAAATGTGAACGTGGAAACCCAAACCCCAGAATATCCGTGCCAGTCAACACACCAGCACCCTCAGGCCACACACAGCCCCACTTCCAGACTGGGAGACTGCCTAGTAACAGGTAAAAGGGATGGGCACTGATTGGATAGTTGCCCCCCAATCTGCAAAGAGAGACCGGCAAGGGGAGGGGCCAGTGGTCAGTTGGGAGTGGGCGGAGGAAGTGTCCAGTCAGTGAAGGAAGGAAAAGTGTAAAGACCTGAAGTAACTCCGGAGAGCTGTGACCGGAGAGCTGTGACCGGAGAGCTGTGACCGGAGAGCTGTGACCGGAGAGCTGTGACCGGAGAGCTGTGACCGGAGTGAGGGACTGTGGAGTGAGGGACCAGGACTCCAGGGACCGTAGGTCACCTGTGGAAGTTAAATCTGCCGGGTGAGGGGATCTCTAGGGTCCATCGCCAACCAAAGAGTCTGAAGCATCAGCAGCAAAGTGGGGACCGGGGACTGACCCCCTGAAATAGTCCAGGCTGCCTGCAATAGGACCAAGACTGAAACAGAGGGGTTCCCCAGAAGCTCTAGGCCACGGGAGCCCAATACAAACGAGAGTGCACGGAGGACGGCTACCCCAGGTCACAGCTGCCACGGAGAACAAGGGGAGCGGGAACACCTGGGACCGGCACCAGCGGGTCCAGGTACAAAGCCCAAAGTAAAAAGACGAGATGAAACTGCAATACCGGTGTGGACTGTTTCCTTCTCGCCTCCGTACACTCACACAGACGGTTCCCCACTACAATCCCCATCATCCACTGCTTGGGCCTATCCCTGCTTGTGGAGGGCGCAAAGCACCTAAGCTGCGTCACTCCATCAGCCCCTGCGTCAGCGGCTACAATAACCTGGCCGCACACCGCAAGTGGCGTAGTCGAAAAACCCTCTAATTTTATTTTATTTTTTCTCCTATTTTTCACCCCCCTTGTTATTGGACCGACCCCCAGGGTCACGAAATCGGGCATCGGCCGCGACCACGACTAATCCCCCATGCGCACCACGCACCTGGCACCAAGTACCCCACAGCCCTGGGGCGTCACATCTACGAATACGAGGTGTGTGGGACCGAGGCCAATGGTGATTGTGATTCCAGCAGAAATCTGCCCCCCCCCGGCCGCTGTGCATCCCTTCTGAATACCAGCACCATGGTCAGAAGAATGGCCGACATGCTCTGTGCCACCTCTGTGCGCACTCTGCGCTCCCTATATACTGCGCAAGGAAAGCCATGATACAAGCCAATAACATGAGCGGATCCTAACCCGAGGAGCTTACACTCCACAGGTGAAGGGATCATCTGGTTATCATGCACCTTGTACAGATTCTCCCCGCATGTCTGGAAGCTATGCAGGCAGCTGGACTTCTGCTGCCCCCTAGTGTCTGCTGGTGATGACGGCGCAGGTCAGGAGGATACGCTTCTGGGGATGTTTGTAGGGTTATATGTCCCAGCCACAGACTTCACCGCATTTATAGTAAAGGAAATAAGTATTGGATCCCTTGCTGACATGAACAGTGAGAGACTATCCAAAATAAAATCCAGAAAAATCACATTGTAAAATTATATAAATGTATTTGCATTTTGCAGAGAGAAATTGAGATTATTAGAGAAAGTATTGGATCCCCTACCAACCATTAAGTGTTCTGGCTACAGACACTTAGACGCTCCTAATCCCCGCGTTCCCTGCATTACAGACGGTTCTTACATTGTCCCCTGTATAAAGCCTCCTGTCCACAGACTCCATTAATCAGACTCTAACCTCTACAACATGGGCGACCAGGGAGCTTTCTAAGGTAGTCAGGGCCAAGACCATAGACCTGCACAAGGCTGGAATGGAGAAGACCATAGACCTGCACAAGGCTGGAATGGAGAAGACCATAGACCTGCACAAGGCTGGAATGGAGAAGACCATAGACCTGCACAAGGCTGGAATGGAGAAGACCACAGACCTGCACAAGGCTGCAATGGAGAAGACCATAGCCCTGCACAAGGCTGCAATGGAGAAGACCATAGCCCTGCACAAGGCTGGAATGGAGAAGACCATAGACCTGCACAAGGCTGGAATGGAGAAGACCGTAGACCTGCACAAGGCTGGAATGGAGAAGAACATAGACCTGCACAAAGCTGGAATGGAGAAGACCATAGACCTGCACAAGGCTGGAATGGAGAAGACCATAGACCTGCACAAGGTTGGAATGGAAAAGACCATAGACCTGCACAAGGCGGGAATGGAGAATACCATAGACCAGCACAAGGCTGGAATGGAGAAGACCATAGACCAGCACAAGGCTGGAATGGAGAAGACCATAGACCTGCATAATGCTGGAATGGAGAAGACCATAGACCTGCACAAGGCGGGAATGGAGAATACCATAGACCAGCACAAGGCTGGAATGGAGAAGACCATAGACCAGCACAAGGCTGGAATGGAGAAGACCATAGACCTGCATAATGCTGGAATGGAGAAGACCATAGCCTTGCACAAGGCTGGAATGGAGAAGACCATAGACCTGCACAAGGCTGGAATGGAGAAGACCATAGACCTGCACAAGGCTGGAATGGAGAAGACCATAGACCAGCACAAGGCTGGAATGGAGAAGACCATAGACCTGCACAAGGCTGGAATGGAGAAGACCATAGACCTGCACAAGGCTGGAATGGAGAAGACCATAGGCCTGCACAAGGCTGGAATGGAGAAGACCATAGACCTGCACAAGGCTGGAATGGAGAAGACCATAGACCAGCACAAGGCTGGAATGGAGAAGACCACAGACCTGCACAAGGCTGGAATGGAGAAGACCATAGACCTGCATAATGCTGGAATGGAGAAGACCATAGCCCTGCACAAGGCTGGAATGGAGAAGACCATAGACCTGCACAAGGCTGGAATGGAGAAGACTATAGCCCTGCACAAGGCGGGAATGGAGAAGACCATAGACCTGCACAAGGTGAAAATGGAGAAGACCATAGACCTGCACAAGGCTGGAATGGAGAAGACCATAGACCAGCACAAGGCTGGAATGGAGAAGACCATAGACCTGCACAAGGCTGGAATGGAGAAGACCATAGACCAGCACAAGGATGGAATGGAGAAGACCATAGCCCTGCACAAGGCTGGAATGGAGAAGACCATAGCCCTGCACAAGGCTGGAATGGAGAAGACCATAGACCCACACAAGGCTGGAATGGAGAAGACCATAGCCCTGCACAAGGCTGGAATGGAGAAGACCATAAACCTGCACAAGGCTGGAATGGAGAAGACCATAGACCAGCACAAGGCTGGAATGTGCTACAAAACCATAAGTAAGATACTGGGTGAGAAGGAATACAAAATGAGCGTCAATCCACATCGATCTGGGGTTCCATGCAAAATCTCACCTTGTGTGGTCTCCAGGATCATGAGGAAGGTGAGAGATCAGCCGAAAACTACATGGGGGAACTTGTTACTGATCTCAGGGCAGTTGTGAACACTGTCACCAAGAAAACCATTGGTAACACATTACACCATAATGGCTTAAAATCCTGCAGTGCCTGCAAAGTCCCACTACTCAAGAAGGCCCATGTGCGGCCGGCCTGTCTGAAGTTTGCCAATGACACCTGGAGGATTCTGAGAGTGATTGGGAGAAGGTGCTTTGGTCAGATGAGACAAAAATTGAGCTCTTTGACCTTAACTCAACTCTCCGTGTTTGGAGGAAGAGAAATGCTGCCTATGACCTAAAGAACACCATCCCCACTGTCAAGCATAGAGGTGGAAACATTATGTTTTGTTGCGTTTATCTGCTAAGAGCACAGGACTACTTCCCTGAATCAATAGGACAATGGATGGAGCCATGTATCGTAAAATCCTGAGTGACAACCTCCTTCCCTCCGCCAGGAAATTAAAAATGGGTTGTGGCTGGCTCTTCCAGCACCACAATGACCCAAAACATGCAGCCAAGCCAACGAAGGAGTGGCTCAAAAAGAAGCACATTAAGGTCATGGAGTGGCCTAGCCAGTCTCCAGACCATAATCCCATAGAAAACCTATGGAGGAGCTGAAGCCCCGAGCTGCCGAGCGACAGCCCCAAAATCTTAATGATTTAGAGATGATCTCCAACGAGGAGAGGAGCAAAATCCTCCTGACATCAAACCTCATCATCAACTACAAACTACGTCTGACTGCTGCACTGCCAACACGGGAACGGCCACCAAGTATTAAGTCTCGTCTGCCAGAGGTATCCAATACTTATTCCTCTCTGCAAAATGCAAATAAATGTAGATATCATTTATACAATGCGATTTTCTGGATTTTCTTTTGGATATTCTCTCACTGTTAAAATTAACCTAAAATTATAGACGGTTCATGTATTTGTCAGTGGGAAACTTACACAATCAGCGAGGGATCCAATACTTATTTCATTCACTGTATATGTATTCGGTTTGACCAACATACCTGAACAGTCTGAACAACCGATTTATATCTCTGGACACGGATGAAAGAAATCCTGAGGAATTATGCAAACACTCAAAGAATATTATTACTGAAGAAGCCAGAAAGACTATAGGCCCCATCACACACAGAGATACATCTGTGGCAGATCTGTGGTTGCAGTGAAATCATGGACATATTGTTCCATTTGTACACAGCCACAAACCTGGCACTGATTGTCCACAATTTCACTGCAACCACAGATCTGCCACAGATCTGCCACAGATTTATCTCTGTGTGTGACAGGGCCTTAAAAAAAAGAGGCAGAAGAGATCCCCACAGGCGTGGGTAACAGAAGAGACCCCCGCAGCCATGGGTGACAGAAGAGACTCCTGCAGCCATGGGTGACAGAAGAGACCCCGGCAGCCACGAGTAACAGAAGAGACCCCAGAAGCCATGGGTGACAGAAGAGACTCCTGCAGCCATGGGTGACAGAAGAGACCCCCGCAGCCACGGGTAACAGAAGAGACCCCAGAAGCCATGGGTGACAGAAGAGACTCCTGCAGCCACGAGTAACATAAGAGACCCTCGCAGCCATGAGTGACAGAAGAGACCCCTGCAGCCACGGGTAACAGAAGAGACCCCCGCAGCCATGGGTGACAGAAGAGACCCCTGCAGCCACGGGTGACAGAAGAGACTCCTGCAGCCATGGGTAACAGAAGAGACCCCCACAGCCATGGGTAACAGAAGAGACCCCCGCAGCCATGGGTAACAGAAGAGACCCCCGCAGCCATGAGTAACAGAAGAGACCGCCGCAGCCATGGGTGACAGAAGAGACCCCCGCAGCCATGGGTGACAGAAGAGACCCCCGCAGCCATGAGTAACAGAAGAGACCCCAGAAGCCATGGGTGACAGAAGAGACCCCTGCAGCCATGAGTAACAGAAGAGACTCCCGCAGCCATGGGTGACAGAAGAGACCCCCGCAGCCATGGGTGACAGAAGAGACCCCCACAACCATGAGTAACAGAAGAGACCCCCGCAGCCATGGGTGACAGAAGAGACCCCCGCAGCCATGAGTAACAGAAGAGACCCCAGAAGCCATGGGTGACAGAAGAGACTCCTGCAGCCACGGGTAACAGAAGAGACCCTCGCAGCCATGGGTGACAGAAGAGACCCCCACAACCATGAGTAACAGAAGAGACCCCCGCAGCCATGGGTGACAGAAGAGACCCCCGCAGCCATGAGTAACAGAAGAGACCCCAGAAGCCATGGGTGACAGAAGAGACCCCCGCAGCCATGGGTGACAGAAGAGACCCCCACAGCCATGAGTAACAGAAGAGACCCCCGCAGCCATGGGTGACAGAAGAGACCCCCGCAGCCATGAGTAACAGAAGAGACCCCAGAAGCCATGGGTGACAGAAGAGACCCCCGCAGCCATGGGTGACAGAAGAGACCCCCACAGCCATGAGTAACAGAAGAGACCCCCGCAGCCATGGGTGACAGAAGAGACCCCCGCAGCCATGAGTAACAGAAGAGACCCCCGCAGCCATGGGTGACAGAAGAGACCCCCGCAGCCATGGGTGACAGAAGAGACCCCCACAGCCATGAGTAACAGAAGAGACCCCCGCAGCCATGGGTGACAGAAGAGACCCCCACAGCCATGAGTAACAGAAGAGACCCCCGCAGCCATGGGTGACAGAAGAGACCCCCGCAGCCATGAGTAACAGAAGAGACCCCAGAAGCCATGGGTGACAGAAGAGACCCCCGCAGCCATGGGTGACAGAAGAGACCCCCACAGCCATGAGTAACAGAAGAGACCCCCGCAGCCATGGGTGACAGAAGAGACCCCCGCAGCCATGAGTAACAGAAGAGACCCCCGCAGCCATGGGTGACAGAAGAGACCCCCGCAGCCATGGGTGACAGAAGAGACCCCCACAGCCATGGCTAACAGAAGAGACCCCCGCAGCCATGGGTAACAGAAGAGACCCCTGCAGCCATGGGTGACAGAAGAGACTCCTGCAGCCATGGGTAACAGAAGAGACCCCCGCAGCCATGGGTAACAGAAGAGACCCCCGCAGCCATGGGTAACAGAAGAGACCCCCGCAGCCATGGGTAACAGAAGAGACCCCCGCAGCCATGGGTAACAGAAGAGAGCCTAAAGATAATTAAAGAAAGACGAATGGCAAAAGGTAACAAGCAGGACGCAGACAACATCAGTAAAACACTAAGGAAACATTGGAGCAAAGAACTTTATTACCAAAATCTACGTATAGAGATAGAACAAACATCTGAAGGGGAATACCAGGAGGCACCAAAAGATCAAGGATTTATGACGAAAGATGCAATCAAGGGGAATGAGACGCCAACAGGAACAAACTGAGCTGGAACAGATCAAGGGAAGATGTAGAGAATACACAGAGCACCTCTACAATGACTCAGTGATGCAGGAAGAAACAGAGACTGGAAAGGATAGTGAACTGAACATTTTAAAAGACTAAAGGGGGCTTTACACGCTGCGACATCGCTAATGCAAAGTCGTTGGGGTCACGGAATTGGTGACGCACATCCGGCCGCATTAGCGATGTTGTTGCGTGTGACACCGATGAGCGATTTTGCATCGTTGGAAAAACGTGCAAAATCGCTCATCGGTGACATGGGGGTCCATTCTCAAATATCGTTACTGCAGCAGTAACGATGTAGTTCGTCGTTCCTGCGGCAGCACACATCGCTCCGTGTGACACCGCAGGAACGAGGAACCTCTCCTTACCTGCCTCCTGGCCGCTATGAGGAAGGAAGGAGGTGGGCGGGATGTTCCGGCCACTCATCTCCGCCCCTCTGCTTCTATTGAGCGGCCGCTCAGTGATGTCGCTGTGACGCCGCACGGACCGCCCCCTTAGAAAGGAGGCGGTTCGCCGGTCACAGCGACGTCGCCGGGCAGGTAAGTATGTGTGAAGGGTCTGCGCGATGTTGTGCGGCACGGACAGCGATTTGCCTGTGTCGCACAACAGATGGTGGCGGGTACCCACACTAGCGATATCGGGACCGATATCGCAGTGTGTAAAGTAGCCTTAAGTCGTTGCTGTGTAAAGTTTCTGTCATAAAATAGAAACACCTGGATGTGACAATATTCCTATAGAGCTAATAAAGTCTCCTGAAGCCGCAGCTGATCATCACACGTCTGTGTCATCAGATAAGGACAACTGGTAAATGGTCCAAGGACTGGACAAGATCGGTGCTTATTCCTATTCCTTAGAAGGGAGATGCCACCATCTGCGTAAACTATCGGACTATTGCCCTCAGACCTCATGCCAGCAAAATCCTACTGAAGATCCTACATAGACATCTCCAGCCTTAATAAGGGGGCCTTACACGCTGCGATATCGCTAATGATTTATCGTCGGGGTCACGTCGTTAGTGACGCACATCCGGCGTCCTTAGCGACATCGCAGCGTGTGACACGTACGAGCGATTTTCAACAATCGCAAAACAGGCAAAAATCGTTGGTTTTGGAGAGGTCGTCCTAAAACCAAATATCGTTGCCTGTTTATTAGCGATGTTGTTCCTCGTTCCTGCGGCAGCGCACATCGCTGACACCGCAGGAGCGACGAACATCTCCTTACCTGCCTCCACCGGCTATGCGGAAGGAAGGAGGGGGGCGGGATGTTACGTCCCGCTCATCTCCGCACCTCCTCTGCTATTGGACGGCTGCCATGTGACGTCACTGTGACGGTTCACGACCCGCCCCCTTAGAAAGAATCGGCGGCCAGAGCGACGTCGCTGACCAGGTATGTGCGTGTGACGCTGCCGTAGCGATAATGTTTGCTACAGCAGCGATCACACAATATGGCACGTACGACGGGGGCGGGTGCTATCGCGCTCAACATCGCTAGCCGATGCTAGCGATGTCGCAGCGTGTAAACCCCGCTTTACTGTGACCAAGAGCCAGAGGAACAAGCGGAAGTCAGAAAAGACTGAGGAACAAGAGATGACTAACATTAGATGGATGATGGAAAAGTCCAAAGACTATAACAAGCTCGATTTCTGCTACATCGACTACAGTGAAGCCTTCGACTGTGATCGCCAGAAACTTTGGAACCATGAAAGATCTGGGTCTGAACCATCTGATTGGTCTCATCAGGAACCTTTACATCCACCAAGAAGCAACACAGAACGCGCTGACCCGGCATGGTTCCCACGGCGCGAAGTCAGACAAGGCGGCATCTGGTCACAGTTTCTCCTCAATTTATACGCAGAAGCTATTTCCAGGAAGACCAGACTTCCCGAACAAGAAGGAATCAAAATTGCTGGACAAATTATCAACAATCTTAAATAAGCAGACGATACAACATTGATAGCAACAAGAATGAAGGTCGTATTACAAAGGTCAAGATGGAAAGATCGAGCATGGGACTCCTACAAAACACAAAAGGTTCTGACTACTGCCAGGTACAACCGGGACACGTGAGATGGACGGTGACAAACTGGAAGTTATAAAGGACTTCGGCCTACTCACATCAATGATCACTCAAGATGCAGCGATGACACCGGAAGCCAATAGGAGAATAGCTACGGACAAACCAACAATGAAGTCACTGGACAAGGTCCTCAAATCAAGGAACATTTCACTGATGATGAAGACACGGCTCGTACATAGTCTGGTCTCGGCTCTTACATAGTCTGGTCTTTTCTGTAGTCAAATATGGATGCAAAACCCAGACAATAAAGAAACAAGGCAGAAGAAAAATCAACGCCTGAAATGTAGTGCTGAAGAAGGATGTTATCAATACCATGGATGACAAGAAGAACAAACAAATCAATTCTGGAACAAATCAAGCCAGACATGACACTCGAAGCAAAGATCACCAAGCTATGACTAGTCTACACATCAGGCCTTTTTTACACGTCCGTGAAAATCACGCACGTGTATCACGGACGTGTCAAAGGTGCGTATTGCCCTTGGTGTGCTGTGTGCATGGCCTATGTGTGTTCTCCGTGTGTTATCCATGATAACACACGGAGAACAGGAACTTTCTACTCACCTGTCCCTAGCGTCGCTGTCCGTGGTGCTGAACTTCGGTCTCCAGTCCTGCCGACTCCCCGCTGCTGCTGCTTCCGGCCGCAGTGAAATGAATATTCAATTAGCATAATGAGCGGCGGTCGGCAGCAAGTGCCAGCAGCGGCAGACAGCAGGGCTGGAGAAGGTGAGTAATGTTTTGGTTTTTTTTCGCAGACACATGTCTCTTCTCCGGTGGGTGTCACACAGAACACATCTGTGTGGTCCGTGTGTGTTACGTGTGACCCGATTGCGTTCCGTGTGACACCCGTGATACAGGAGATAAAACGGACATGTCGGCGTGAGAAACAAACGGACACACGTATGTACGGAACGGATACACGTTCCGTGCGAAAATACATACGTGTGTCCGACACCATAGGAAGACATAGGTCTACGTGTGTACGTGTCTTCGATACGTGAGGAAGCGGACCATACACGTACCAGAGGCACGTACGCTTGAAAGAGGCCTCATACAAAGAGCAATCACTGGAGAAGGACAACATGGCCGGTAAGATAGAAGGAACAAGGCGAAGAGAAAGACCAGCAACCTGATGGCTTGGGACTACCAAGAAAATGGTGGAGAAGATCCTGGTGGACCTATCTAGGCAGAGAAGATCCTGGTGGACCTATCTAGGTAGAGAAGATCCTGGTGGACCTATCTAGGCAGAGAAGACCCTGGTGGACCTATCTAGGCAGAGAAGACCCTGGTGGACCTATCTAGGCAGAGAAGACCCTGGTGGACCTATCTAGGCAGAGAAGACCCTGGTGGACCTATCTAGGCAGAGAAGACCCTGGTGGACCTATCTAGGCAGAGAAGACCCTGGTGGACCTATCTAGGCAGAGAAGACCCTGGTGGACCTATCTAGGCAGAGAAGATCCTGGTGGACCTATCTAGGTAGAGAAGATCCTGGTGGACCTATCTAGGCAGAGAAGATCCTGGTGGACCTATCTAGGCAGAGAAGATCCTGGTGGACCTATCTAGGCAGAGAAGATCCTGGTGGACCTATCTAGGCAGAGAAGATCCTGGTGGACCTATCTAGGCAGAGAAGATCCTGGTGGACCTATCTAGGCAGAGAAGATCCTGGTGGACCTATCTAGGCAGAGAAGATCCTGGTGGACCTATCTAGGCAGAGAAGACCCTGGTGGACCTATCTAGGCAGAGAAGACCCTGGTGGACCTATCTAGGCAGAGAAGATCCTGGTGGACCTATCTAGGCAGAGAAGATCCTGGTGGACCTATCTAGGCAGAGAAGACCCTGGTGGACCTATCTAGGCTGCACAAGATCGATCTTCCTATAGAGCGTTAATCCATCCAGTCACCATGGCTCGAGATCCAGCTGAAGGCTGCTAGAAAAAAAATTCAGCCCAGACTGGGAAGAGTGTGAAAACTAAATTATTCCTCAGTAATGTAGATGTCACAATACATGACATCTTTTCTTTTCACTCCCTCCCAGGACTCTTCAGTCGCCATTTTTGGCCAACACCTACTTCCTCTTTTAGCGGCTGTTTCTTATCGGTAATTATCTTTAGTGGACGTTTTAACTCAGACACTACATAGTTCATCTTTAGACGCCATTTTTAGTCCAGCCGACACCCAGTTCCCCATTTTTTTGTTTTAGCAGCCAAAGTCACTGCTCTGTTTATTGCCGACATAGCAGGGACTGCAGAGGGGGGAGACAGGGACCTGGAACACACACACTCCATTTTTCCACTAATGAACCTTAGCAGAGGTTATTGCTGATAGTCCTGTGGACCTTTTCCCTTCACTTTTGCATATTTGTTTTTTTCTGTATGTTATACAATTTAGTAGACCATATAGACTGCTCACTATTAGTCCTGGTGGACAGTGAATATTTTTCTGCATATGGCAGTTGTTACTTAGCCTAGTTTTGAGATATTTTCACTTGTATGTTATCCTGCCTGGTGTCTTGCACAAGAGTTCCCTGATAGAGAGGGTGGAGGTTCATGTGGTCCCAAGGGGACATTGATCATCAGGAGTTGACATATATTAAAGTTTTCGTTGGCAGCACCCAGTAATCCTTTGTGTCTTAGTTATCAGGGTCTGACAGGAGATAGGGATACGCTGGAGGCTCGGCCCTGACCACCATCAGGTCTACCGTCGGGATGAGGGAGAGTGCAGGGCCCCGAGTTACAGGGTCAGCACAGGAGAGGTAGAGTAGATACACTCCACTGCTTTTTCCTAGTTGTGTAGATGTAGTCAGGGGGTGCTGCTTGGTAGTTTCCAAACCCTCTTGTGCTCTTTTCTCTTTCCCCGGGATTTTAGGGGATTTTAGTTTTTAGAATTTCAATGTTCTCCTGACCCCAAAGTTACACCCATTGCTCTTTCTTACAAACCTGGGTATAGTCCTTTGTATCAGGTCTCCGAGAGCCCATATGCAAACAACTACAGCTGGTAACACCTGAGTTACAGTCACAGTCACCTGAGTTACAGTTACAGTCACCTGAAGAGTATAATCATGTCATCTCCAGCCCAGAAGTCATTCTACATGTTTGCAATGGAGGAAGATAGCAGTCCTTTGAACACTACTCAGCCAGATTGAACACCTACCTAAAGCACCAGTTGAAGATCAGTGCCCGTATGACATCACTGCTCCCTGACAAAGTCACCAACTCCCGGTGTGCGGTCCTTAATCCTGCTGAACTTCTCCCTCTTCCAAGGGGGGAGTGTCCCACCTCTGACACCTTGGTGGAAGAGGTAGTCGACTCTGGCATAGCTGAAACTCTGGATTCGATACCGTGACGGATACACCTTTGGACCCTGACTTAACATCTTTGCGGATGGATCAAGATGTGCATCAAGAAGACGGTTCCACATGGGTATGGTGCTGGTAGCAGAAGACGCTGTGCTGATAGAGCAGTCGCTACCCGCATGCCTGTCTGTGAAGAAGCAGATGTATGTGCTCTCGCTGAAGCCTGCAAGATGGCAGCCAGCATCTACTCTGTGGAGGACAAGAGACTTGATCACTGCCAATGGAACTGTACGCCGCCATGAGGCCATAGAAGAACGGATGGAAGCTTTGCTATTGCCAGACAGAGTCGCGGTGAGCAGGGTTGAGGCCTACATTGGAGGAGTCAAGGGAAGCAGTAAGAAGTGCCCTCACTGACAGAACATCCAAAGAAGCCCCAAGACCACTTACGAGAGAAACAGTCAGTCAATCTGTGCTTTTCGAATGACCCAGATGTGAAGAAGAAAGGAAGGATGGAAAGTCTTGAGAAGACGTTGTCCTGACCCTACAAGAGCAAGTCCCAGAAGAAGAGGACTGAGATAGGGTGCAGCTGTGGGCTCCCGGAGACCATGGAAAGTGGCTAGTGACCTGCTTTCACTGCCAGCCAAAGAGATATGGCAGGCCTTAGACACAGAACTGACTCTACACACCCCATACCAGCCACAGAATAGGGGGAAGGTTGGGAGGATGGGGCAGTGTAGAAGGCAAGGGCATGAGAGTCTTCCCCTTGAATTGTTCAGTGTCAGACACACCCCAGCAGGGACCACTAGGTTGAGACCCTATGAAATCCTGTTTAGAAGTAGCGCCAGATACTTCAACTAAGCTTGTTGTTTGTTTAAACATTTGCCTAATATACGTTTTTGAAGTTTTCTCCTCCAGATCCAACCAGATCTAGATTTCTCTCTCTTTTCTTTTTCTCTCTCCTCTTTCCCTCTCTCTTTTCCTCTCTCTCTCTCTTCCTCTCTTCTCAATCTCTCTCTCTCTCTTTCTCTCTCTCTTCCCTCACTCTTTTTCTTTCGGACGAAGATCCATGCATTCCACTACAAAGAGATGTCGGACCTGCCTGAGACCAGGAGATGGCTGTCTTCCCTCTTCTACCCGATACTTTGTGCCAGGATGATGATATCTAAGCATGTGGACTGGAAGACGACTCTACATCCCACCTTTGATGTCCCACCATTACCGCCTGAGGACTGAGGAGCATGAGACTCTGAGTGAACCCAACCCTGATAAATATTAGCCAATTAAAGGACTAGTGCCACGTTCCCCCTTCCTGAATAACGTGGGCCAGGGGAACATAGCCATGAGGACAGTCTAGAGAATACGGACAGGATCTGGCTTCCTATGCATAGTCTGTTGGGTGGGGAGATTCATCCACAAGGGATGGGGTATCTCGTATGTGAGTGAGGTAATCATCGGCATTAGGACAGATCAATAGACTCGGGAAAAGTAAGGAAAGACTTTTTGTCTATCTCCAAAGGGGGGACTGTTAGGGATGTGATTATCATTATTATGAGTATATAGGAGTTACATGGAGATATCCATAAAGAACAAGATTTAAGATGGTGTTTGAACTGTACCCCACATATCTCTTGGCATAGGACTCAGACAGACAGTCTGGGCTATTCTTGTGACCAGTGAATCATGCTGACATTGCTTAATATAAATGAGGAACCAAGCACATTACAGTAAATTGTATATCACAGAATAAGCTGTTCTACTTTATCCAATAGGAGACGCGTTACGTATTCTTGGCACCTAGCCAATAAGGTTATATATATTTGTAACACTTCCGGAAATAAATCAGTCTTAGGCTGGTTTCACACTACGTCTTTTTAACATCCGCTGAAAACGTTTTTTTTAGCGGAAGTACGGATCCTGCTTTTACAGCAAATAACGTATGCAAACGCATATGTTATTTTGCAGGATCCTGCACTGGATGTTAGGGGCGGGCACTGGAGTCATGTGATCGGGATTGAGGGGAGCTAGACTGGGAGCCGGCTTCTGACAGCTGCATACGCTGGTAACCAAGGTAAACATCGGCCTTGGATACCCGATATTTACCTTGGTTACGAGTGTCTGCAGCTGCTAGGAGCAGGGCTGCGTGCACATAGCACAGCCGGGCTGCGTGCACATAGCAGAGCCGGGCTGCGTGCACATAGCAGAGCCGGGCTGCGTGCACATAGCAGAGCCGGGCTGCGTGCACATAGCAGAGCCGGGCTGCGTGCACATAGCAGAGCCGGGCTGCGTGCACATAGGAGAGAGAGAGAGAGAGAGAGAGAGAGAGAGAGAGAGAGAGAGAGAGAGAGAGAGAGAGAGAGAGAGAGAGAGAGAGAGAGAGAGAGAGAGAGAGAGAGAGAGAGAGAGAGAGAGAGAGAGAGAGAGAGAGAGACTTCGTTTACCGGGCATGCTCACTACAGAATCAGGATCCTGTCATAACGCAACTGAACAACTTTTGGTAGGCAGGATCCAGCACTCATTGACATGCATTGCAGCTCGCGGCGCAATGTCAAGGATCCTGTGACATACGTTAATTTAACAAAGCCAAAAAACGCTACATGTTGCGTTTTTGAAACATGTTAAATTAACGCAAAATGACGGATCCTGCGTCTAACGGACGCAAACGAATGCAAACGGAAGTGGACGTGAGTCCATTGAAAATGCATTAAACACAAAACGGATTTGCACAGGATCCGTACTTCCGTTAAAAAAACGTTTTCAACGGATGTTAAAAAGACGTAGTGTGAAACCAGCCTTACTTTCTATTCATATCTGAGTACGTCTCTGGTGTGTGAAAGAGTGGTTATGCATGCTACTACGAGTGACTCATAATTTGGACTGCAGACAGTTTAAGAGGGATGCATGATTAGATTGCATCAACCTAAATTACGGCCTTATCAGGTGCACCCCTAAATATTCCAGACAGTGATGTCATAGGGGAGGGAGGTGTAGTCTAATACTGTGATTGGACAATGATGTCACAGGATGAAAGTGGTGATGTCACACAGTCTGTGATTGGGTGATGTCATAGCGTGAGATCTGATTGGTGAATGATCTCACAGGGTGATGGCAGCGATGTCACAGGGTGATGGCAGTGATGTCACAGGGTGAGGACAGTGATGTCACAGGGTGAGGGCAGTGATGTCACAGGTGGTAGCAGTGATGTCACAGGGTGAGGGCAGTGATGTCACAGGGTGAGGGCAGTGATGTCACAGGTGGTAGCAGTGATGTCACAGGGTGAGGGCAGTGATGTCACAGGGTGAGGGCAGTGATGTCACAGGTGGTAGCAGTGATGTCACAGGGTGAGGGCAGTGATGTCACAGGGTGATGGCAGTGATGTCACAGGGTGGTGGCAGTGATGTCACTGGGTGGTGGCAGTGATGTCACCGGGTGGTGGCAGCGATGTCACAGGGTGATGGCAGTGATGTCACAGGGTGATGGCAGTGATGTCACAGGGTGGTGGCAGTGATGTCACAGGGTGGTGGCAGTGATGTCACAGGGTAATGGCAGTGATGTCACAGGGTAATGGCAGTGATGTCACAGGGTGGTGGCAGTGATGTCACAGGGTGATGGCAGTGATGTCACCGGGTGATGGCAGTGATGTCACAGGGTGGTGGCAGTGATGTCACAGGGTGATGGCACTGATGTCACCGGGTGGTGGCAGTGATGTCACAGGGTGATGGCAGTGATGTCACAGGGTGATGGCAGTGACGTCACCGAGTGATGGCAGTGATGTCACCGGGTGATGGCAGTGATGTCACAGGGTGATGGCAGTGATGTCACCGGGTGGTGGCAGTGATGTCACAGGGTGATGGCAGTGATGTCACAGGGTGGTGGCAGTGATGTCACAGGGTGGTGGCAGTGATGTCACAGGGTGGTGGCAGTGATGTCACAGGGTGATGGCACTGATGTCACCGGGTGGTGGCAGTGATGTCACAGGGTGATGGCAGTGATGTCACAGGGTGATGGCAGTGACGTCACCGAGTGATGGCAGTGATGTCACCGGGTGATGGCAGTGATGTTACAGGGTGATGGCAGTGATGTCACCGGGTGGTGGCAGTGATGTCACAGGGTGATGGCAGTGATGTCACCGGGTGGTGGCAGTGATGTCACAGGGTGGTGGCAGTGATGTCACAGGGTGATGGCAGTGATGTCACCGGGTGATGGCAGTGATGTCACAGGGTGGTGGCAGTGATGTCACAGGGTGATGGCACTGATGTCACCGGGTGGTGGCAGTGATGTCACAGGGTGATGGCAGTGATGTCACAGGGTGATGGCAGTGACGTCACCGAGTGATGGCAGTGATGTCACCGGGTGATGGCAGTGATGTCACAGGGTGATGGCAGTGATGTCACCGGGTGGTGGCAGTGATGTCACAGGGTGGTGGCAGTGATGTCACAGGGTGGTGGCAGTGATGTCACCGGGTGGTGGCAGTGATGTCACAGGGTGATGGCAGTGATGTCACAGGGTAATGGCAGTGATGTCACAGGGTGATGGCAGTGATGTCACAGGGTGGTGGCAGTGATGTCACAGGGTAATGGCAGTGATGTCACAGGGTGGTGGCAGTGATGTCACAGGGTGATGGCAGTGATGTCACCGGGTGATGGCAGTGATGTCACAGGGTGGTGGCAGTGATGTCACAGGGTGATGGCAATGATGTCACCGGGTGGTGGCAGTGATGTCACAGGGTGATGGCAGTGATGTCACAGGGTGATGGCAGTGATGTCACCGGGTGGTGGCAGTGATGTCACCGGGTGGTGGCAGTGATGTCACAGGGTGGTGGCAGTGATGTCACAGGGTGGTGGCAGTGATGTCAGCGGGTGATGGCAGTGATGTCACAGGGTGGTGGCAGTGATGTCACTGGGTGGTGGCAGTGATGTCACTGGGTGGTGGCAGTGATGTCACCGGGTGATGGCAGTGATGTCACAGGGTGATGGCAGTGATGTCACAGGATGATGGCAGTGATGTCACAGGGTGGTGGCAGTGATGTCACAGGGTGGTGGCAGTGATGTCACAGGGTGGTGGCAGTGATGTCACTGGGTGGTGGCAGTGATGTCACAGGGTGGTGGCAGTGATGTCACAGGGTGGTGGCAGTGATGTCACAGGGTGGTGGCAGTGATGTCACTTGGTGGTGGCAGTGATGTCACAGGGTGGTGGCAGTGATGTCACACGGTGGTGGCAGTGATGTCACAGGGTGGTGGCAGTGATGTCACAGGGTGGTGGCAGTGATGTCACTGGGTGGTGGCAGTGATGTCACAGGGTAGTGGCAGTGATGTCACTGGGTGGTGGCAGTGATGTCACAGGGTGGTGGCAGTGATGTCACAGGGTGGTGGCAGTGATGTCACTTGGTGGTGGCAGTGATGTCACAGGGTGGTGGCAGTGATGTCACAGGGTGGTGGCAGTGATGTCACAGGGTGGTGGCAGTGATGTCACAGGGTGGTGGCAGTGATGTCACAGGGTGGTGGCAGTGATGTCACACGGTGGTGGCAGTGATGTCACAGGGTGGTGGCAGTGATGTCACAGGGTGGTGGCAGTGATGTCACAGGGTGGTGGCAGTGATGTCACAGGGTGGTGGCAGTGATGTCACAGGGTGGTGGCAGTGATGTCACACGGTGGTGGCAGTGATGTCACAGGGTGGTGGCAGTGATGTCACAGGGTGGTGGCAGTGATGTCACAGGGTGGTGGCAGTGATGTCACTGGGTGGTGGCAGTGATGTTGCACAATCTCCCTCCTTTGAAGTGGTGAGAGCACTTCTTGAAGTTGTGCGGTTCCTTCCTGAGGCGTCTGGTTGTGGTAATGGCCGCAGATTAGGAGCGGGGGGCACTCGGCTTTTCAGCTTTTCCTTTTTGAGACATTATTAAGAGCTTTTGAATTGCTGTGACATTTTCAGGCAGGAAATAGCTGTGGAGACAATTACTATCTGATCAGTGGAGGCCGCCATGAAGATGGAGCTGGGGGGGCGCAGCTCAGGGGCTTCACCTCATTAAGGGCTGACAATAGCCTATTCTCCCTCCCTGGCAGCCATAGTGGCCACAGATCCTCCAGCAATGGTGGCAGGGCCGTGAGAGCGGGAGGCGGGGACCAGTCCCGTGAGATGGCGGCGTCTGCGGGGCATGTACAAGCTCCAGATGTTCTAGTCACCGATGTCCCGGGTCCCAGCCGCCATTATTCTCCGTCCTGCTCAGGTTATCAGTGACCCGGGTGCGGTATTTATGCCTCTGCTGGGACGTCCAGTGCGATCATTGTAGCGACCTTCCTGACACAATGTACCGGAAAGTCACCGTGAGCACCGTCCACCCGGCTGCACTGCATCCTGCACATGAGCTTCACAGAGCTGTTACCTTCAAGATCGCAGTTATCAGCCACTCTGTGTGATGCAGGAAGACATGGAGCTGAGCTGTTGGGCCATGTTCAGACCTATCCCTGAGGAGGAGGCTGCAGTGTTCAGCCCAATGGTCGCCCATGGCTAGCTCTCTCCAGCATGGCACGTGCGACCTTATGGCCCCCAACTAATTGCCCTTATGGTAAATCGCTGGAGAATCGTTCATATTGCAGCAGGCTTTGTAACACGGCTTTAATACACAGAAATGATGTGTTTTAACCTACTCGTTGCAGGGCCGGGGGTGCAGATCCTCTGCGTCGTCACGGGGTGGCCTGGCCCGGTTCTGTTATCCCGATGTGTACAGGGAGGAGGATGGAGGTGGTAGTCAGGGGTTTGGGAAAGTCTATTAGGATTGTGACGCCACCTGTGGTGCGCAGCCAGGGATGGGGCCACCGCTGCAGGGTCTCTCACCGGGGCAGATGATGGGTGCAGCCAGGGATGGGGCCGCTGCTGCAGGGTCTCTCACCGGGGCAGATGATGGGTGCAGCCAGGGATGGGGCCGCCGCTGCAGGGTCTCTCACCGGGGCAGATGATGGGTGCAGCCGGGATGGGGCCGCCGCTGCAGGGTCTCTCACCGGGGCAGATGATGGGTGCAGCCAGGGATGGGGCCGCTGCTGCAGGGTCTCTCACCGGGGCAGATGATGGGTGCAGCCAGGGATGGGGCCGCCGCTGCAGGGTCTCTCACCGGGGCAGATGATGGGTGCAGCCAGGGATGGGGCCGCCGCTGCAGGGTCTCTCACCGGGGCAGATGATGGGTGCAGCCGGGATGGTGCCGCCGCTGCAGGGTCTCTCACCGGGGCAGATGATGGGTGCAGCCGGGATGGTGTCGCTCCCCACAGGTGGAGCGGGAAGACCCTGGGAGGATGTCGGGGGGTGGTAGTCCTCGTTGGTGCCGCAGCGCTGGGCGTTGGCGCCGGTAAAGGAGAGGCAGAAACGGGCTGCGGTTCCAGGTGTTTTTTACTCACAAGTCTTTTAAGCGCTGCCTGAGAGTACCGTTCTCTGCCACGATGGGCTCCAGCCGATCCCAGATAGTCGGCGGTCACCGCCAGTGCCCGTGAAGGTTTTTAGTGAAGTGTCCCTCGGTTGCTGTCCGGAACCCGGGCCGAGCCTCCTGCTCCAAGCCACGGGTCCACGAAGAGAGAGAACGCTTACTCCTGTGTCAGTGCTAGGTGTTATCCCAAGCTGTGCCAGGAAGGTTCTGCTGAAAGTGTGATGATGGCGCCTACGTCTACCCCATGTGGTGCCCGCTCCCGGTGGTTGTCCTAGCGACTGGGGAAGTACCATGCTTCATGATGGCCGGCTCCCCTGTCTGCCCTAGTCCAACCCCTGGGAGTAAGCACCTGCTATTGTCTGTGTGTGGTTTGTGAAAGCACCAGCAGGTTAACCCCCTCCTGACCCGGGATAGATATTACCCTTGAAAAGTGGTGTAATACCCTGTAGCGCCTGAAGCCCAAGGCTGCCACATTCCCCGATGGCAAATGGCAGCACTCCCGGGCTGCAACATTGTACAACGATTACCGCATCTTTGTTATGCATTAAACCATAACATTATTGTGGGGACACGGGGCTCAGTGGGTGCTCTCGTCCACTAAAACCCGCCACCTTTAGAAAGACAGCCTGGCTCAGGGCTCATCCCAACTGAACGCCGGCCTCCTTAACCGTGGGCGTAACACTACTCAGACAACACAGGGTGAGGGAACCACAATAATTAGACTTTATTGGATCCCCAAACAATTAACGGCACATAACCAGCAAAACACACAAATGTAACAGGCAACAGAGTCTCACCCTTCCTCTGGCTCACCAGGGATTTAGAATGTCCATGCCTCAGAGGTTCCAGGGCTATTTACTCCAATCCAGCAGCACCCCGCTTTTGGCGGGCACCCACCGAGAAAGGAATAATGCCAGATTTAGGAAGCTGTGTGAGGTCTGCAAAGTCTGTAACAAGTGACTGAACTGTCCCAACCTGAGTGTCCTCCTTAGGTAGTCCTGGTATGATGTTACAATCCTGGCAGCCGGAGTCGAAATCCATAGGCTGTGGATATGGTCTCCAACCGGAACCGGAGTCCCTAGATTGAAGCCATAAGATATCCTGATCCTCAAATCAGCTCCGAAGAGCTTAGACTGGATCCATCAGCAACCATCAACAACCTGGTGGCTTAAAGAAATCCCTTTTCTAGCCACATCCTTCCACTTGGATACACTGTGTCCTCATCGATTGGTTGGACAAGATCGCCTCTCCCATTGGATGAATCTCAAGCTGCATGGACAATGTTCATCCAAATGATGTCTACAGAAAGACTGAGGATATCTACATGAAGTCTGCAAGTCACAGACTCAACAATGGCTACTAAGGTAATCACATTAGCAATACACAACTACGTTACAATGGTTACTGAAAGAGTCTGGAGAAACAATACGTCTAGCTTTCAGTGGCCAACACAATTACATGGGTCAACAAGAGTCTTGTAGAAACAATGAGGGACTTATCCCCCGTCTATAAACAATCTATCATCCTGTCTGGCTGGATTTTAAGAAACTTTAACCCATGAGAGTCCATGTCGTCACAGTTATGTCTTCCCTTTATGGGAGGCACAGCAAATAAACACTTCAAACAGGTCAGCAAGTCATCAAGACATTTTCAAAGTGCAGCATAGAAAATCAACATTAACTTTAACTTTTTCTTATGCAAGAAAACATTCACGATCACTCTTTCTTGTCTGCTGGTGCTGGTGGAAATTGCAGAGGGCCGGCAATGCTGCCGGCAGCTCATAAGACATGCTCGAGAAAAATGTCCAGCCCATCTACAGCAAATTAGGACATCCCCAGTCCACAGTACCAGGGATAGACTTCCCCTCAGGGACCGCTCCAGGGTAGTCCTCCGGGTTAGTCTTTTGCAGTGGTTGGATCGTGACTGTGGAGACACGGGGCTCAGTGGGTGCCCTCGTCCACTAAAACCCGCCGCCTTTAGAAAGACAGCCTGGCTCAGGGCTCATCCCAACTGAACGCCGGCCTCCTGAACCGTGGGCGGAACACTAAGACAACACAGGGTGAGGGAACCACAATAATTAGACTTTATTGGATCCCCAAACAATTAACGGCACATAACACATGACCAGCAAAACACAAATGTAACAGGCAACAGAGTCTCACCCTTCCGCTGGCTGACCAGGGATTTAGAATGTCCATGCCTCACAGGTTCCAGGGCTATTTACTCCAATCCAGCAGCACCCCGCTTTTGGCAGACACCCACCGAGAAAGGAATAATGCCAGATTTAGGCAGCTGTCTGAGGTCTGCAAAGTCTGTAACAGGTGACTGAACTGTCCCAACCTGAGTGTCCTCCTTAGGTAGTCCTGGTATGATGATACAATCCTGGCAGCCGGAGTCGAAATCCCTAGGTTGTGGATATGGTCTCCAACCGGAACCGGAGTCCCTAGATTGAAGCCACAAGGTATCCTTATCCTCTAGACAGCTCCTAAGACCTTAGACTGGATCCATCAGCATCCATCAACAACCCGGTGGCTTAAATAAGTCCTTTTTATAGCCATAGCCTTCCACTTGGATACACTACGTCCTCATCGGATTGGTTGGACAAGATTGCTTCTCCCATTGGATGAATTTCAAGCTGCATGGATAATGTTCATTTAAATGGTGTGCATAGAAAGACTGAGGGTATACATGTAGTCTGGAAGTCACCGACTAGACAATGGCTACTAAGGTAATTACATTAGCAATACACAACTACAATACAATGATTACTGAAAGAGTCTGGAGAAACAATAGCTAAGCAAACATGAGATAGCACACAGAAGAACAATGACATCTGGCTGAATTTTAAGAAACTTTAACCCATGAGAGGCATTGGGTGTCCATGTCGTCACAGCGACCACCTTAGGCTTCTGTCCATCACGGTGCTCCAGATGGTAGAACTGCCAAGACAGAATCCCTCCAGGACTCGAGTAGAGTAAAGGTGTCATCTTTACCGCCGGAGCCAAGTGGAGTGGTGCTGACAGGTCGCAGGGCTTATCCACACCTTCAGCCTGCAGTTGTAGTGTAAGCAAATTCTGGTCTTCCTCCTTACTGGAGGAGTTCGGTATCATGGGTGCTAAGGTTGCAAAGGCTGGGACAACCTGGTCCCCGGTATCAATGGTCAGATCCTGTTGCTCCTCAGCGGACCTGTGACTTTTGCGTCTGCTTGCTGACTGGTTCTGCAGCAGAACTCCGGTTTGCACCTTTTGCTGTGGGCTCCGCCCACGAAGACACGCCCCCTCTGTTCCCACGCTTTGCAGCAATGGTGTCTGCTGATTTTGTTACTATACCACACACAGTCCATTAAACAGAAAGTTCAATAGGCGCACAGTACCCAATGGTTGCGGGCACGAATATGGGCACGAATATCCTGTTCATGACGCCAAATGTAGCGCCACATGGGGCAGGTGTTTTAACCTACTCGTTGCCGGGCCGGGGCTGCAGATCCTCTGTGTTGTTACAGGGTGGCCTGGCCCGGTTCCGTTGCCCCGAGTCGTACAGGAAGGAGGGTTGGAGGATGGCAGGGAGGATGGAGGTAGCAGTCGGGGATTTGGGAAAGTCTATTAGGATTGTGACGCCACCTGTGGTGCGCAGCCAGGGATGGGGCCGCTGCTGCAGGGTCTCTCACCGGGGCAGATGTCAGGCACAGCCGGAATGGTGTCGCTCCCCACAGGTGGAGCGGGATTACCCTGGGAGGATGTCGGGGGTGGTAGTCCTCGTTGGCGCCGCAGCGCTGGGCGTCAGTAAAGGAGAGGCAGAGACAGGGGCTGCAGTTCTAAGGTCTGTTTACTCACAAGTCTTTTAGACGCTGTCCGAGGTGCTGTTCTCTGCCACGATGGGCTCCAGCTGATCCCAGATAGTCGGCGGTCACCGCCAGTGCCCGTGAAGGTTTTTAGTGAAGTGTCGCTCGGTTGCTGTCCGGAACCCGGGCCGAGCCTCCTGCTCCAAGCCACGGGCCCACGAAGAGAGAGAACGCTTAGGCTATGTGCGCACGTTGCGTAAATTCATGCAGTTACGCTGCGCTTTGTAGCGCAGCGTAACTGCATGCGTCCTGCGTCCCCTGCACAGTCTATGGAGATTGTGCAGGGGCCGTGCGCACGTGGCGTTTTAGAGCGCAGCGCTTCGGCTACTGCCGAAGCGCTGCGTAAAAAGAAGTGACATGTCACTTCTTCCGTGCGCTTTGCCGGCAGCTCCTGCTCTGTCTATGGCAGGAGCTGCAGGCGGAGCGCATGGAATCGGCTTCACTACGGACATTTCTGCAGCGATTTAAAGCGCACATGTGCTCTTCAGATCGCTGCAGAAATTTCTGCAGTGAACTGTACGCAACGTGCGCACATAGCCTTACTCCTGTGTCAGTACTAGGGGTTATCCCAAGCTGTGCCCGGGAAGGTTCTGCTGAAAGTGTGATGATGGCGCCTACTTCTACCCCATGTGGTGCTCGCCCCCCCAGTGATTGTCCTAGTGACTGGGGAAGTCCCATGCTTCATGATGGCCGGCTCCCCTGTCTGCCCTAGTCCAACCCCTGGGAGTAAGCACATGCTATTGTCTGTGTGTGGTTTGTGAAGGCACCGGCAGGTTAACCCCCTCCTGACCCGGGATAGATATTACCCCTGAAAAGTGGTGTAATACCCTGTGCCACCTGAAGCCAAAGGGTGCCACAGATGTCCACCCATATACCCACTAATATCACACACCATATACCCACTAATATCCACCTCCTACATACCTACTAATATCAATCCCCCACCATATACCCACTAATATCCACCCCACCATATACCCACTAACATCCACCCCATATACCCATGAATATTCACCCCCCACTAATATCCAGCCCCCTACATACCCACTAATATCCACCCCATATACCCATGAATATTCCCCCCCCATATACCCACTAATATCCACCCCATATACCCATGAATATTCACCCCCCATATACCCACTAATATCCAGCCCCCTACATACCAACTAATATCACCCCATATACCCAAAAATATCTACCCTATTACATACCGAATAATATCCACACACTCTATATATGAACTATTACCAACCCCCACTAATATCCACCCCACCATATACCCACTAATATCCACCCCATATACCCATGAATATTCACCCCCCATATTCCCACTAATATCCACCCCATATACCCATGAATATTCACCCCCCATATACCCACTAATATCCACCACACCATATACCCACTAATATCCACCCCATATACCCATGAATATTCACCCCCCATATACCCACTAATTTCCACCCCATATACCCATGAATATTCACCCCCCATATACCCACTAATATCCAGCCCCCTACATACCCACTAATATCACCCCATATACCCAAAAATATCTACCCTATTACATACCGAATAATATCCACACACTCTATATATGAACTATTACCAACCCCCACTAATATCCATCCCCCTATATGCCCATTAACATCCCCCATATACTCGGGGGAACACACCAGTATCCATATGTCATACATACATCCACATTTATCTGCATATATCCTCCATATACTCTATAATATCCCCCGAAATACCCAGGTGGGCATAGCAGTATCCATGTTGAACATATCACATACAACTGCATCTCAATAAATTACAATAACATCAAAAAGTGAATTTATTTCAGTAATTCAATACAAAAATGGAAACACATACATAATATAGAGTCATTACACACAGAAGGATCTATTCCTATATATTATATAGTCATTACACACAGAGGGATTTATTCCTATATATTATATAGAGTCATTACACACAGAGGGATCTATTCCTATATATTATATAGAGTCATTACACACAGAGGGATCTATTCCTATATATTATATAGAGTCATTACACACAGAGGGATCTATTCCTATATATTATATAGAGTCAGTACACACAGAGGGATCTATTCCTATATATTATATAGAGTCATTACACACAGAGGAATCTATTCCTATTATATAGTCATTACACACAGATGATCTATTCCTATATATTATATAGAGTCATTACACACAGAGGATCTATTCCTATATATTATATAGAGTCATTACACACAGAGGATCTATTCCTATATATTATATAGAGTCATTACACACATAGGGATCTATTCCTATATATTATATAGAGTCATTACACACAGAGGATCTATTCCTATATATTATATAGAGTCATTACACACAGAGGGATCTATTCCTATATATTATATAGAGTCATTACACACAGAGGATCTATTCCTATATATTATATAGAGTCATTACACACAGAGGATCTATTCCTATATATTATATAGAGTCATTACACACAGAGGATCTATTCCTATATATTATATAGAGTCATTACACACAGAGGGATCTATTCCTGTATATTATATAGAGTCATTACACACAGAGGGATCTATTCCTATATATTATATAGAGTCATTACACTCAGAGGATCTATTCCTATATATTATATAGAGTCATTACACACAGAGGGATCTATTCCTATATACAGTTAGGTCCAGAAATCTTTGGCCAGTGACACAATTTTGGCGAGTTGGGCTCTGCATGCCACCACATTGGATTTGAAATGAAACCTCTACAACAGAATTCAAGTGCAGATTGTAACGTTTAATTTGAAGGTTTGAACAAAAATATGTGATAGAAATTGTAGGAATTGTCACATTTCTTTACAAACACTCCACATTTTAGGAGGTCAAAAGTAATTGGACAAATAAACCAAACCCAAACAAAATATTTTTATTTTCAATATTTTGTTGCGAATCCTTTGGAGGCAATCACTGCCTTAAGTCTGGAACCCATGGACATCACCAAACGCTGGGTTTCCTCCTTCTTAATGCTTTGCCAGGCCTTTACAGCCGCAGCCTTCAGGTCTTGCTTGTTTGTGGGTCTTTCCGTGTTAAGTCTGGATTTGAGCAAGTGAAATGCATGCTCAATTGGGTTAAGATCTGGTGATTGACTTGGCCATTGCAGAATGTTACACTTTTTTGCACTCATGAACTCCTGGGTAGCTTTGGCTGTATGCTTGGGGTCATTGTCCATCTGTACTATGAAGCGCCGTCCGATCAACTTTGCGGCATTTGGCTGAATCTGGGCTGAAAGTATATCCCGGTACACTTCAGAATTCATCCGGCTACTCTTGTCTGCTGTTATGTCATCAATAAACACAAGTGACCCAGTGCCATTGAAAGCCATGCATGCCCATGCCATCACAGTGCCTCCACCATGTTTTACAGAGGATGTGGTGTGCCTTGGATCATGTGCCGTTCCCTTTCTTCTCCAAACTTTTTTCTTCCCATCATTCTGGTACAGGTTGATCTTGGTCTCATCTGTCCATAGAATACTTTTCCAGAACTGAGCTGGCTTCATGAGGTGTTTTTCAGCAAATGTAACTCTGGCCTGTCTTTTTTTGGAATTGATGAATGGTTTGCATCTAGATGTGAACCCTTTGTATTTACTTTCATGGAGTCTTCTCTTTACTGGTGACTTAGAGACAGATACACCTACTTCACTGAGAGTGTTCTGGACTTCAGTTGATGTTGTGAACGGGTTCTTCTTCACCAAAGAAAGTATGCGGCGATCATCCACCACTGTTGTCATCCGTGGACGCCCAGGCCTTTTTGAGTTCCCAAGCTCACCAGTCAATTCCTTTTTTCTCAGAATGTACCCGACTGTTGATTTTGCTACTCCAAGCATGTCTGCTATCTCTCTGATGGATTTTTTCTTTTTTTTCAGCCTCAGGATGTTCTGCTTCACCTCAATTGAGAGTTCCTTAGACCGCATGTTGTCTGGTCACAGCAACAGCTTCCAAATGCAAAACCACACACCTGTAATCAACCCCAGACCTTTTAACTACTTCATTGATTACAGGTTAATGAGGGAGACGCCTTCAGAGTTAATTGCAGCCTTTAGAGTCCCTTGTCCAATTACTTTTGGTCCCTTGGAAAAGAGGAGGCTATGGATTACAGAGCTATGATTCCTAAACCCTTTCTCCGATTTGGATGTGAAAACTCTCATATTGCAGCTGGGAGTGTGCACTTTCAGCCCATATTATATATAGAATTGTATTTCTGAACATGTTTTTGTAAACAGCGAAAATAACAAAACTTGTGTCACTGTCCAAATATTTCTGGACCTAACTGTATTATATAGAGTCATTACACACAGAGGATCTATTCCTATATATTATATAGAGTCATTACACACAGAGGATCTATTCCTATATATTATATAGAGTCATTACACACAGAGGATCTATTCCTATATATTATATAGAGTCATTACACACAGAGGGATCTATTCCTATATATTATATAGAGTCATTACACACAGAGGGATCTATTCCTATATATTATATAGAGTCATTACACACATAGGGATCTATTCCTATACAGACTGTGGAGACCCGTATGTCTGAAGCGGTGCCCTCCCCTCTTCCCCCCAGTCCCCAAATGAAAACACAGACAGGCCTAGATGGGGTGAAACAGGTCGGTCACAGTTTATTAAGTTCATAGGTAGAGAAGGGGCCTTCCATGTCATTACGAGCTCGTCGCCGCAACCTTGTCTGCGACCGACCGGCGTGCAGCCAACGAGCGGTTCCGACCTTGGCCCCCTCTCCGCCTTTTTCCGCTGTGACGTAATTTCAAATACAAGGGTTGCATCTATATTCAGTTAACACACAATTATTCTGGTAAGAAAACAATAACTAATAAGAGGGTGCTGAGCATATAAGGGAGGGAGGGTGGGACAAAAGCTTCTAGGGGGGCAGCCAGAGGGAAAGAGGAAATCACTGACCCCGGGCACTGAATTTAACCCCTGTAGGTGTGGCTGGACCCCCCTTTCCCTTGTGATCCTGTTGGTCAGCTGGGCATCCCAATTAGTGGCTCACCTAGGGAATGGTGGAAAGAGGGGATATGGGCACGACCCTTGCTTCCTTTAGGATTGGTCAGGGGGGGCTCCACAGTCAGAGGCACGTTCCTTAAGCAGTATCGTGCCTGCCATTATATATAGTCATTACACACAGAGGGATATATTCCTATATATTATATAGAGTCATTACACACAGAGGGATCTATTCCTATATATTATATAGAGTCATTACACACAGACGGATCTATTCCTATATATTATATAGAGTCATTACACACACATAGGGATCTATTCCTATATATTATATAGAGTCATAACACACAGGGGATCTATTCCTATATATTATATAGAGTCATTACACACAGAGGGCTCTATTCCTATATATTATATAGAGTCACTACACACAGAGGGATCTATTCCTATATATTATATAGAGTCATTACACACAGAGGGATTTATTCCTATATATTATATAGAGTCATTACACACAGAGGGATATATTCCTATATATTATATAGAATCATTACACACAGAGGGATCTATTCCTATATATTATATAGAGTCATTACACACAGAGTGATCTATTCCTATATATTATATAGAGTCATTACACACATAGGGATCTATTGCTATATATTATATAGAGTCATTACACACAGAGGGATCTATTCCTATATATTATATAGAGTCATTACACACAGAGGGATCTATTCTTATATATTATATAGAGTCATTACACACAGGGGATCTATTCCTATATATTATATAGAGTCATTACACACAGAGGGATCTATTCCTATATATTATATAGAGTCATTACACACAGAGGGATCTATTCCTATATATTATATAGAGTCATTACACACAGAGGGATATATTCCTATATATTATATAGAATCATTACACACAGAGGGATCTATTCCTATATATTATATAGAGTCATTACACACAGAGTGATCTATTCCTATATATTATATAGAGTCATTACACACATAGGGATCTATTGCTATATATTATATAGAGTCATTACACACAGAGGGATCTATTCCTATATATTATATAGAGTCATTACACACAGAGGGATCTATTCCTATATATTATATAGAGTCATTACATACAGAGTGATCTATTCCTATATATTATATAGAGTCATTACACACAGAGTGATCTATTCCTATATATTATATAGAGTCATTAAACACAGAGGGATCTATTCTTATATGTTATATAGAGTCATTACACACATAGGGATCTATTCCTATATATTATATAGAGTCATTACACACAGAGGGATCTATTCCTATATATTATATAGAGTCATTACGCACAGAGTGATCTATTCCTATATATTATATAGAGTCATTACACACATAAGGATCTATTCCTATATATTATATAGTCATTACACACAGAGGGATCTATTCCTATATATTATATAGAGTCATTACACACAGAGGGATCTATTCCTATATATTATATAGAGTCATTACGCACAGAGTGATCTATTCCTATATATTATATAGAGTCATTACACACATAAGGATCTATTCCTATATATTATATAGTCATTACACACAGAGGGATCTATTCCTATATATTATATAAAGTCATTACATACAGAGGGATCTATTCCTATATATTATATAGTCATTACATACAGAGGGATCTATTCCTATATATTATATAGAGTCATTACACACAGAGGATCTATTCCTATATATTATATAGAGTCATTACACACAGAGGGATCTATTCCTATATATTATATAGAGTCATTACACACATAAGGATCTATTCCTATATATTATATGGTCATTACACACAGAGGGATCTATTCCTATATATTATATAGAGTCATTACACACAGAGGGATCTATTCCTATATATTATATAGAGTCATTACACACAGAGGGATCTATTCCTATATATTATATAGAGTCATTACGCACAGAGTGATCTATTCCTATATATTATATAGAGTCATTACACACATAAGGATCTATTCCTATATATTATATAGTCATTACACACAGAGGGATCTATTCCTATATATTATATAAAGTCATTACATACAGAGGGATCTATTCCTATATATTATATAGTCATTACATACAGAGGGATCTATTCCTATATATTATATAGAGTCATTACACACAGAGGATCTATTCCTATATATTATATAGAGTCATTACACACAGAGGGATCTATTCCTATATATTATATAGAGTCATTACACACATAAGGATCTATTCCTATATATTATATGGTCATTACACACAGAGGGATCTATTCCTATATATTATATAGAGTCATTACACACAGAGGGATCTATTCCTATAAATTATATAGAGTCATTACACACAGACGGATCTATTCCTATATATTATATAGAGTCATTACACACAGAGGGATCTATTCCTATATATTACATAGAGTCATTACACACAGAGGGATCTATTCCTATATATTATATAGAGTCATTACACACATAGGGATCTATTCCTATATATTATATAGAGTCATTACACACAGAGGGATATATTCCTATATATTATATAGAATCATTACACACAGAGGGATCTATTCCTATATATTATATAGAGTCATTACACACATAGGGAGCTATTCCTATATATTATATAGAGTCATTACACACATAGGGATCTATTCCTATATATTATATAGAGTCATTACGCACAGTGTGATCTATTCCTATATATTATATAGAGTCATTACACACATAAGGATCTATTCCTATATATTATATAGTCATTACACACAGAGGGATCTATTCCTATATATTATATAGAGTCATTACACACAGAGGGATCTATTCCTATATATTATACAGAGTCATTACACACATAGGGATCTATTCCTATATATTATATAGAGTCATAACACACAGGGGATCTATTCCTATATATTATATAGAGTCACTACACACAGAGGGATCTATTCCTATATATTATATAGAGTCATTACACACATAGGGATCTATTCCTATATATTATATAGAGTCATTACACACAGAGGGATATATTCCTATATATTATATAGAATCATTACACACAGAGGGATCTATTCCTATATATTATATAGAGTCATTACACACAGAGTGATCTATTCCTATATATTATATAGAGTCATTACACACATAGGGATCTATTCCTATATATTATATAGAGTCATTACACACAGAGGGATCTAGTCCTATATATTATATAGAGTCATTACGCACAGTGTGATCTATTCCTATATATTATATAGAGTTATTACACACATAAGGATCTATTCCTATATATTATATAGTCATTACACACAGAGGGATCTATTCCTATATATTATATAGAGTCATTACACACAGACGGATCTATTCCTATATATTATATAGAGTCATTACGCACATAGTGATCTATTCCTATATATTATATAGAGTCATTACACACATAAGGATCTATTCCTATATATTATATAGAGTCATTACACACAGAGTGGTCTATTCCTATATATTATATAGAGTCATTACACACAGAGGGATCTATTCTTATATGTTATATAGAGTCATTACGCACAGAGTGATCTAATCCTATATATTATATAGAGTCATTACACACATAAGGATCTATTCCTATATATTATATAGTCATTACACACAGAGTGATCTATTCCTATATATTATATAGAGTCATTACACACAGAGGGATCTATTCCTATATATTATATAGAGTCATTACGCACAGAGTGATCTATTCCTATATATTATATAGAGTCATTACACACATAGGGATCTATTCCTATATATTATATAGAGTCATTACACACAGAGGGATCTATTCCTATATATTATATAGAGTCATTACGCACAGAGTGATCTATTCCTATATATTATATAGAGTCATTACACACATAAGGATCTATTCCTATATATTATATAGTCATTACACACAGGGGATCTATTCCTATATATTATATAGAGTCATTACACACAGAGGGATCTATTCCTATATATTATATAGAGTCATTACACACATAGGGATCTATTCCTATATATTATATAGAGTCATTACACACAGAGGGATCTATTCCTATATATTATATAGAGTCATTACACACAGAGGGATCTATTCCTATATATTATATAGAGTCATTACGCACAGAGTGATCTATTCCTATATATTATATAGAGTCATTACACACATAAGGATCTATTCCTATATAATATATAGTCATTACACACAGAGGGATCTATTCCTATATATTATATAGAGTCATTACACACAGAGTGATCTATTCCTATATATTATATAGAGTCATTACACACAGAGGGATCTATTCCTATATATTATATAGAGTCATTACACACAGAGGGATCTATTCCTATATATTATATAGAGTCATTACACACAGAGGGATCTATTCCTATATATTATATAGAGTCATTACACACATAGGGATCTATTCCTATATATTATATAGAGTCATTACACACAGAGGGATCTATTCCTATATATTATATAGAGTCATTACACACAGAGGGATCTATTCCTATATATTATATAGAGTCATTACACACATAGGGATCTACTCCTATATATTATATAGAGTCATTACACACAGAGGGATCTATTCCTATATATTATATAGAGTCATTACACACAGAGGGATCTATTCCTATATATTATATAGAGTCATTACACACATAGGGATCTATTCCTATATATTATATAGAGTCATTACACACAGAGGGATCTATTCCTATATATTATATAGAGTCATTACACACAGAGGGATCTATTCCTATATTTTATACAGAGTCATTACACACAGAGTGATCTATTCCTATATACTATATAGAGTCATTACACACATAGGGATCTATTCCTATATATTATATAGAGTCATTACACACAGAGGGATATATTCCTATATATTATATAGAATCATTACACACAGAGGGATCTATTCCTATATATTATATAGAGTCATTACACACAGAGTGATCTATTCCTATATATTATATAGAGTCCTTACACACATAGGGATCTATTCCTATATATTATATAGAGTCATTACATACAGAGGGATCTATTCCTATATATTATATAGAGTCATTACGCACAGTGTGATCTATTCCTATATAATATATAGAGTCATTACACACATAAGGATCTATTCCTATATATTATATAGTCATTACACACAGAGGGATCTATTCCTATATATTATATAGAGTCATTACACACAGACGGATCTATTCCTATATATTATATAGAGTCATTACGCACATAGTGATCTATTCCTATATATTATATAGAGTCATTACACACATAAGGATCTATTCCTATATATTATATAGAGTCATTACACACAGAGTGATCTATTCCTATATATTATATAGAGTCATTACACACAGAGGGATCTATTCTTATATGTTATATAGAGTCATTACGCACAGAGTGATCTAATCCTATATATTATATAGAGTCATTACACACATAAGGATCTATTCCTATATATTATATAGAGTTATTACACAAATAAGGATCTATTCCTATATATTATATAGAGTCATTACACACAGAGTGATCTATTCCTATATATTATATAGAGTCATTACACACATAGGGATCTATTCCTATATATTATATAGAGTCATTACACACAGAGGGATCTATTCCTATATATTATATAGAGTCATTACACACAGAGGGATCTATTCCTATATATTATATAGAGTCATTACACACATAGGGATCTATTCCTATATATTATATAGAGTCATTACACACAGAGGGATCTATTCCTATATATTATATAGAGTCATTACACACAGAGGGATCTATTCCTATATATTATATAGAGTCATTACGCACAGAGTGATCTATTCCTATATATTATATAGAGTCATTACACACATAAGGATCTATTCCTATATAATATATAGTCATTACACACAGAGTGATCTATTCCTATATATTATATAGAGTCATTACACACATAAGGATCTATTCCTATGTATTATATAGTCATTACACACAGAGGGATCTATTCCTATATATTATATAGAGTCATTACACACAGAGGGATCTATTCCTATATATCATATAGAGTCATTACACACAGAGGGATCTATTCCTATATATTATATAGAGTCATTACACACAGAGGGATCTATTCCTATATATTATATAGAGCCATTACACACAGAGGGATCTATTCCTATATATTATATAGAGTCATTACACACATAGGGATCTATTCCTATATATTATATAGAGTCATTACACACAGAGGGATCTATTCCTATATATTATATAGAGTCATTACACACAGAGGGATCTATTCCTATATATTATATAGAGTCATTACACACATAGGGATCTATTCCTATATATTATATAGAGTCATTACACACAGAGGGATCTATTCCGATATATTATATAGAGTCATTACACACAGAGGGATCTATTCCTATATATTATATAGAGTCATTACACACATAGGGATCTATTCCTATATATTATGTAGAGTCATTACACACAGAGGGATCTATATCAATATGAAGTTTGGAGGCCGATCCTTTATGGGCTGCACATTGTGGCTGCCTCCCCTGGATTCAGGCACTGTGGACTGTGAGAGCTGCCTGGATATTTTGATTTGTATTCAGCTGCATATTGCAGTATTCTCCATATACTCTGTTATATCCCCCCTATACCCAGGTATACACCGCAGTATCCATATGTTGTACATATATCGGCATATACCTCCCATATAACCTCTAATATCTTCCCCATATACCAGTGTACATTGCAGTATCCATACGTCGCACATACTGTATATCCGCATGTATTTCCATATACTCTGTAATATCCCCATATACTCAGGTGCACACAGCAGTATCCATATGTCACGCACATATCTGCATATATCTCTGGGACCCCCTGAATGAGCTGCGCCCCCTCTGCCCTTCCCCACAGGAGCCTTCATGTGATGAACACGGGGCATAAACCGCACAAATCCCGGGAGTTGTCAGTGATAATGCGGATAATGCGGCTCCGGCCCCTCACTCCCCGCACCCGGGATTCACTTCACAACTCTCAAAATCTACACAAACGAGAAAAAGAAACTTGTGTTTTCTCTTCTGCGCCATGTCTGCGGATCCGGTATATTCTGCGGATCCGGTATATTCTGCGGATCCGGTATATTCTGCGGGTCCGGTATATTCTGCGGATCCGGTATATTCTGCGGGTCCGGTATATTCTGCGGTTCCGGTATATTCTGCGGATCCGGTATATTCTGCGGGTCCGTTATATTCTGCGGATCCGGTTTATTCTGCGGATCCGGTATATTCTGCGGGTTCGTTATATTCTGTGGTTCCGGTATATTCTGCGGATCCGGTATATTCTGCGGGTCCGGTATATTCTGCGAGTCCGTTATATTCTGCGGATCCGATATATTCTGCGGGTCCGTTATATTCTGCGGTTCCGGTATATTCTGCGGTTCCGTTATATTCTGCGGGTCCGGTATATTCTGCGGGTCCGTTATATTCTGCGGATCCGGTATATTCTGCGGTTCCGTTATATTCTGCGGGTCCGGTATATTCTGCGGGTCCGTTATATTCTGCGGATCCGGTATATTCTGCGGATCCGGTATATTCTGCGGTCCGTTATATTCTGCGGTTCCGTTATATTCTGTGGTTCCGGTATATTCTGCGGATCCAGTATATTCTGCGGTTCCGGTATATTCTGCGGTTCCGGTATATTCTGCGGTTCCGTTATATTCTGCGGATCCGGTATATTCTGCGGATCCGGTATATTCTGCGGATAACCCCCCCGGAGCTGCAGCGACCTCTCACCTTGGGTCACTAATGTCGCACATTGCGATGCGACAAAGCAGCAAACGTATCTTGCCGCAGACTGCGCAACCACCGAGAACTCAGCAGATGTGCGGGGTCCGCAGATCAGGGCAGCGATATATGTGCGGTGTAGCGATCATCCGCAGATCAGGGCAGCGATATATGTGCGGTGTAGCGATCATCCGCAGATCAGGGCAGCGATATATGTGCGGTGTAGCGATCATCCGCAGATCAGGGCAGCGATATATGTGCGGTATAGCGATCATCCGCAGATCAGGGCAGCGATATATGTGCGGTGTAGCGATCATCCGCAGATCAGGGCAGCGATATATGTGCGGTGTAGCGATCATCCGCAGATCAGGGCAGCGATATATGTGCGGTGTAGCGATCATCCGCAGATCAGGGCAGCGATATATGTGCGGTATAAAGATCCGCAGATCAGGGCAGCGATATATGTGCGGTGTAGCGATCATCCGCAGATCAGGGCAGCGATATATGTGCGGTGTAGCGATCATCCGCAGATCAGGGCAGCGATATATGTGCGGTGTAGCGATCATTCGCAGATCAGGGCAGCGATATATGTGCGGTGTAGCGATCATCCGCAGATCAGGGCAGCGATATATGTGCGGTGTAGCGATCATCCGCAGATCAGGGCAGCGCTATATGTGCGGTGTAGCGATCATCCGCAGATCAGGGCAGCGATATATGTGCGGTATAGCGATCATCCGCAGATCAGGGCAGCGATATATGTGCGGTGTAGCGATCATCCGCAGATCAGGGCAGCGATATATGTGCGGTGTAGCGATCATCCGCAGATCAGGGCAGCGATATATGTGCGGTGTAGCGATCATCCGCAGATCAGGGCAGCGATATATGTGCGGTGTAGCGATCATCCGCAGATCAGGGCAGCGATATATGTGCGGTGTAGCGATCATCCGCAGATCAGGGCAGCGATATATGTGCGGTGTAGCGATCATCCGCAGATCAGGGCAGCGATATATGTGCGGTGTAGCGATCATCCGCAGATCAGGGCAGCGATATATGTGCGGTATAAAGATCCGCAGATCAGGGCAGCGATATATGTGCGGTATAAAGATCCGCAGATCAGGGCAGCGATATATGTGCGGTATAAAGATCCGCAGATCAGGGCAGCGATATATGTGCGGTGTAGCGATCATCCGCAGATCAGGGCAGCGATATATGTGCGGTGTAGCGATCATCCGCAGATCAGGGCAGCGATATATGTGCGTTATAGCGATCATCCGCAGATCAGGGCAGCGATATATTTGCGGTGTAGCGATCATCCGCAGATCAGGGCAGCGATATATGTGCGGTGTAGCGATCATCCGCAGATCAGGGCAGCGATATATGTGCGGTGTAGCGATCATCCGCAGATCAGGGCAGCGATATATGTGCGGTGTAGCGATCATCCGCAGATCAGGGCAGCGATATATGTGCGGTATAGCGATCATCCGCAGATCAGGGCAGCGATATATGTGCGGTGTAGCGATCATCCGCAGATCAGGGCAGCGATATATGTGCGGTGTAGCGATCATCCGCAGATCAGGGCAGCGATATATGTGCGGTGTAGCGATCATCCGCAGATCAGGGCAGCGATATATGTGCGGTGTAGCGATCATTCGCAGATCAGGGCAGCGATATATGTGCGGTGTAGCGATCATTCGCAGATCAGGGCAGCGATATATGTGCGGTGTAGCGATCATCCGCAGATCAGGGCAGCGATATATGTGCGGTATAAAGATCCGCAGATCAGGGCAGCGATATATGTGCGGTATAAAGATCCGCAGATCAGGGCAGCGATATATGTGCGGTGTAGCGATCATCCGCAGATCAGGGCAGCGATATATGTGCGGTGTAGCGATCATCCGCAGATCAGGGCAGCGATATATGTGCGGTGTAGCGATCAGGGCAGCGATATATCTGCGGTGTAGCGATCATCCGCAGATCAGGGCAGCGATATATGTGCGGTATAGCGATCATCCGCAGATCAGGGCAGCGATATATGTGCGGTGTAGCGATCATCCGCAGATCAGGGCAGCGATATATGTGCGGTGTAGCGATCATCCGCAGATCAGGGCAGCGATATATGTGCGGTATAGCGATCATCCGCAGATCAGGGCAGCGATATATGTGCGGTGTAGCGATCATCCGCAGATCAGGGCAGCGATATATGTGCGGTGTAGCGATCATCCGCAGATCAGGGCAGCGATATATGCGCGGTATAAAGATCCGCAGATCAGGGCAGCGATATATGTGCGGTGTAGCGATCATCCGCAGATCAGGGCAGCGATATATGTGCGGTGTAGCGATCATCCGCAGATCAGGGCAGCGATATATGTGCGGTATAAAGATCCGCAGATCAGGGCAGCGATATATGTGCGGTATAAAGATCCGCAGATCAGGGCAGCGATATATGTGCGGTGTAGCGATCATCCGCAGATCAGGGCAGCGATATATGTGCGGTGTAGCGATCATCCGCAGATCAGGGCAGCGATATATGTGCGGTGTAGCGATCATCCGCAGATCAGGGCAGCGATATATGTGCGGTGTAGCGATCATCCGCAGATCAGGGCAGCGATATATGTGCGGTATAGCGATCATCCGCAGATCAGGGCAGCGATATATGCGCGGTATAAAGATCCGCAGATCAGGGCAGCGATATATGCGCGGTATAAAGATCCGCAGATCAGATTCACAAATAAAGGCGCATTGATCGCTCTGTGTTTATTTCCTTCTCGTCTATTTGTAAACATCTCTGAGATTTTCTTCTTTTGCCGTTGATTGTTTTGATGCTTTTTTCTGAGTTTCTCCCCAGGAGTCTGTGAGCAGTCGGATTGATTGCCATTGATCGTTTCTGATTGTGGCACCGATGTCGCTCTCCTGTGCGGTCTCCATGTACCCGATGTCGCTCTCCTGTGCAGTCTCCAGGTACCCGATGTCGCTCTCCTGTGCAGTCTCCAGGCACCCGATGTCGCTCTCCTGTGCAGTCTCCATGTACCCGATGTCGCTCTCCTGTGCAGTCTCCATGTACCCGATGTCGCTCTCCTGTGCAGTCTCCATGTACCCGATGTCGCTCTCCTGTGCAGTCTCCATGTACCCGATGTCGCTCTCCTGTGCGGTCTCCAGGTACCCGATGTCGCTCTCCTGTGCGGTCTCCAGGTACCCGATGTCGCTCTCCTGTGCGGTCTCCAGGTACCCGATGTCGCTCTCCTGTGCGGTCTCCATGTACCCGATGTCGCTCTCCTGTGCAGTCTCCAGGTACCCGATGTCGCTCTCCTGTGCAGTCTCCATGTACCCGATGTCGCTCTCCTGTGCAGTCTCCATGTACCCGATGTCGCTCTCCTGTGCAGTCTCCATGTACCCGATGTCGCTCTCCTGTGCAGTCTCCATGTACCCGATGTCGCTCTCCTGTGCAGTCTCCAGGTACCCGATGTCGCTCTCCTGTGCAGTCTCCAGGTACCCGATGTCGCTCTCCTGTGCAGTCTCCATGTACCCGATGTCGCTCTCCTGTGCAGTCTCCATGTACCCGATGTCGCTCTCCTGTGCAGTCTCCATGTACCCGATGTCGCTCTCCTGTGCAGTCTCCATGTACCCGATGTCGCTCTCCTGTGCAGTCTCCATGTACCCGATGTCGCTCTCCTGTGCAGTCTCCATGTATCCGGCGTCTTCCCCTTCCACAATTGTTTTCTCTTTTCTTCCTCTTTTCGGTCTGATCGCAGTTTGCTCGGTGCTGCTGTATTTTCTCTTTTATTATTTTTATTTCACCTTTCCTTCTTTCTTGATTTTATTTCAGTTTCTCATTCTCTCTCTTCCTTATTTCCCCCCTTTCATTCTGTCCTGCTGTATTTTCTCTCTTTTCTTTCAGTTTCTCATCCTTTCTATTCCTTATTCCCCCTTTCATTCCTTCCTGCTTTTCTTTCTTTCCTTCCCCTTTTCTTCTTTCTCTCTTTTCTTTCAGTTTCTCATCCTTTCTTTCCTTCCTGCTTTTCTCTCTTTCCTTCCCCTTTTCTTCTTTCTCTCTTTTCTTTCAGTTTCTCATCCTTTCTTTCCTTCCTGCTTTTCTTTCTTTCCCCTTTTCTTCTTTCTCTCTTTTCTTTCAGTTTCTCATCCTTTCTTTCCTTCCTGCTTTTCTTTCTTTCCTCCCTGCTTTTCTTTCTTTCCTCCCTGCTTTTCTTTCTTTCCTCCCTGCTTTTCTTTCTTTCCCCTTTTCTTCTCTCTTTTCTTTCAGTTTCTCATTCTCTCTATTCTTTCTTTCAGTGTTTCCAGCCTCCTCGGTTACATTTTGCCCCCATTATTTGGATGTTGTGGCTTTTTATTTTTGGACACTTCGCACAGAATGTCGGCAGACAATATTTATTATGGACACATGTAATAATCATTGCTGATGAGTGATCGGAGCCTGCAGCCGTGATCCTGCCCCGGAGACATCGGCTGCGATCGCTGGATCCTGATGATTATTACACACAATCATCTGTACAATTTTCTTCAGCCTCAAATGATCACAGACTGATAAAGCAAACAAGTGCGTTACTTCTCCTGCCCCGGAGTCTCCGGAGGGTCGGCCGCCCAGATCTGACAGGTCAGGGGACGCGATCACCGGTGCAGTCACATCGGTCCCTCCTCGGGGGTCTGTGCCGGTCTCACCGGTCCCTCCTCGGGGGTCAGTGCCGGTCTCACCGGTCCCTCCTCGGGGGTCAGTGCCGCCATGTTTTGCAGGGTCCCCGGCGCTTCTCGTCGCCCCCCGTTGTGGCCGCGCTTCGCTCGCTTTTTGTTCACCCGTTTCCCGGCGGTGCTTCAGGCCGCACATAATGGAGCCTTGTGTTCTGCAGCGAGGGACAAGTAGCCATTGATGGGGCCACACACACCGCTCAGCTCTTCACCGCCATTCACACTAATGATGCGCAGAGGTCCCGGCAGGTCACTTACACAAGGGCCGCTGCCGCTAATTAGGGCTCTTGTGTCACTTGTGACAAGCGGGGAAGTGACAGTGTGAATGGCCGCACATACGGGGGCGATACGGGGGCGGCTCGCAGGTTTTGTCCACCGTCCAGGTGTCGCCTCAATGGGAATTCTCCGATCTCACCGGCCCCGTCCCCGGGAATTAGCACACGTGTTTCTGATGTGGAGGGGTCAGCTACTCCCGGAGGAGCATAATCCGAGAGCAGGGCAAGGTGTGAACACGGCTCACCGAGCAAGAACCGAGGAGCCATCACCGGAGAAGGAATGTGCCCTGAGCCCCGGGAACCCACCATGTACCCCGGGACCGCAAGAACCCCCGATATACACAGACCCCAAGATACAGCCTCCATACACCCCGATATACACAGACCCAAAGATACAGCCTCCATACACCCCCATATACACAGACCCAAAGATACAGCCTCCATACACCCCGATATACACAGACCCAAAGATACAGCCTCTATACACCCCCATATACACAGACCCAAAGATACAGCCTCCATACACCCCGATATACACAGACCCCAAGATACAGCCTCCATACACCCCCATATACACAGACCCAAAGATACAGCCTCCATACACCCCCATATACACAGACCCCAAGATACAGCCTCCATACACCCCCATATACACAGACCCAAAGATACAGCCGATATACACAAAAATATGTTACATCATGTCTTATCCTTCAGAGCTGCAGTCACTATTCTGCTGTTACAGCGTGTCTTATCCTCCAATCACCTCCAGAGCTGCACTCACTATTCTGCTGTTACACCTGTCTTATCCTCCAGTCACCTCCAGAGCTGCAGTCACTATTCTGCTGTTACATCATGCCTTATCCTCCAGTCACCTCCAGAGCTGCAGTCACTAATCTGCTGTTACCTCATGTCTTATCCTCCAGTCCCCTCCAGAGCTGCAGTCACTATTCTGCAGTTACATTGTGTCTTATCCTCCAGTCCCCTCCAGAGCTGCAGTCACTATTCTGCTGTTACATTGTGTCTTATCCTCCAGTCACCTTTAGAGCTGCAGTCACTATTCTGCAGTTACATCGTGTCTTATCCTCCAGTCCCCTCCAGAGCTGCAGTCACTATTCTGCTGTTACATCGTGTCTTATCCTCCAATCACCTCCAGAGCTGCACTCACTATTCTGCTGTTACACCTGTCTTATCCTCCAGTCACCTCCAGAGCTGCAGTCACTATTCTGCTGTTACATCATGCCTTATCCTCCAGTCACCTCCAGAGCTGCAGTCACTAATCTGCTGTTACCTCATGTCTTATCCTCCAGTCCCCTCCAGAGCTGCACTCACTATTCTGCTGTTACACCTGTCTTATCCTCCAGTCACCTCCAGAGCTGCAGTCACTATTCTGCAGTTACATTGTGTCTTATCCTCCAGTCCCCTCCAGAGCTGCAGTCACTATTCTGCTGTTACATTGTGTCTTATCCTCCAGTCACCTCTAGAGCTGCAGTCACTATTCTGCAGTTACATCGTGTCTTATCCTCCAGTCCCCTCCAGAGCTGCAGTCACTGTTCTGCTGTTACATCGTGTCTTATCCTCCAGTCACCTCCAGAGCTGCAGTCACTATTCTGCAGTTACATCGTGTCTTATCCTCCAGTCCCCTCCAGAGCTGCAGTCACTGTTCTGCTGTTACATCGTGTCTTATCCTCCAGTCACCTCCAGAGCTGCAGTCACTATTCTGCAGTTACATCGTGTCTTATCCTCCAGTCCCCTCCAGAGCTGCAGTCACTATTCTATCACATCACTGTCATATACACAGTGCATGAAGAATGATGTAACAGGTGAAACATTTCTTAGCTTGTTGATTGTTACAATGTATCAGTCCATGTTGGGCCTCATTCAGACACTTGTTATTCTCATTAGTGTTTGGTGAGTTTTTATATGTTAATGATGGATAAAGCAGGGACTGTACACTGATTATATACTGACTGTACACTGATTATATACTGACTGTACTGATTATATACTGACTGTACACTGATTATATACTGACTGTACACTGATTATATACTGACTGTACTGATTATATACTGACTGTACACTGATTATATACTGATTATACTGGTTATATACTGACTGTACACTGATTATATACTGACTGTACTGATTATATACTGATTATACTGGTTATATACTGACTGTACACTGATTATATACTGACTGTACTGATTATATACTGACTGTACTGGTTATATACTGGCTGTACACGGACTGTACACTGATTATATACTGACTGTACACTGATTATATACTGACTATACTGATTATATACTGACTGTACACTGATTATATACTGACTATACTGATTATATACTGACTGTACACTGATTATATACTGACTATACTGATTATATACTGACTGTACACTGATTATATACTGACTGTACACGGACTGTACACTGATTATATACGGACTGTACACTGATTATATACTGACTGTACACTGATTATATACTGACTGTACACTGATTATATACTGACTGTACACTGATTATATACTGATTATATACTGACTGTACACTGATTATATACTGACTATACTGATTATATACGGACTGTACACTGATTATATACGGACTGTACACTGATTATATACGGACTGTACACTGATTATATACGGACTGTACACTGATTATATACGGATTATACACTGATGCCGTCTTGGCGCTGTCTGTGACTCTCATTGCGCCATAGACGATAGAAAATGTACAAACTATCTTTGCAAACCAATGAGACTGAAGGTAAAATGGTCTGTGCTGATACAATGGAAAATTCCAAGATGCAAGAGGCGTCCAATGTCCGTACCTCTGACAATCCGTCTCCATAACTCCCCAAAGTCTCCTCCGTCCCAGAGATGCTGGCTCCGGCTCTCCGGGGCTTGTGACATTCTTATGTCATGTGATCCCTGCAGCCAATCAGCGGCCACTTCACTCTCACTTAATGCAAAGTTGACACTAAAGAAGGTGACAGTGGCTGCTGCCCCCCGACCTCCGGGGTCAGGTACATCCAAAGAAGGTGACATCGGCTGCTGCCCCCCGATCTCCAGGGTCAGCTACATCCAAAGAAGGTGAGAGCGGCTACTGCCCCCCGATCTCCAGGGTCAGCTACACCCAAAGAAGGTGAGAGCGGCTGCTGCCCCCCGTCCTCCGGGGTCAGCTACATCCAAAGAAGGTGAGAGCGGCTGCTGTCCCCCGACCTCCGGGGTCAGGTACATCCAAAGAAGGTGAGAGCGGCTGCTGTCTCCCGACCTCCGGGGTCAGCTACATCCAAAGAAGGTGAGAGCGGCTGCTGCCCCCCGATCTCCAGGGTCAGGTACATCCAAAGAAGGTGAGAGCGGCTGCTGTCTCCCGACCTCCGGGGTCAGCTACATCCAAAGAAGGTGAGAGCGGCTGCTGTCCCCCGACCTCCGGGGTCAGCTACATCCAAAGAAGGTGAGAGCGGCTGCAGTCCCCCGACCTCCGGGGTCAGGTACATCCAAAGAAGGTGAGAGCGGCTGCTACCCCCCGACCTCCGGGGTCAGCTACATCCAAAGAAGGTGAGAGCGGCTGCTACCCCCCGACCTCCGGGGTCAGGTACATCCAAAGAAGGTGAGAGCGGCTGCTACCCCCCGACCTCCGGGGTCAGGTACATCCAAAGAAGGTGACATCGGCTGCTGTCCCCCGTCCTCCGGGGTCAGGTACATCCAAAGAAGGTGACAGCGGATGCTGTCCCCCGACCTCCAGGGTCAGCTACATCCAAAGAAGGTGAGAGCAGCTGCTGCCCCCCGATCTCCAGGGTCAGGTACATCCAAAGAAGGTGAGAGCAGCTGCTGCCCCCCGACCTCCGGGGTCAGATACATCCAAAGAAGGTGAGAGCGGCTGCTGCCCCCCGACCTCCGGGGTCAGGTACATCCAAAGAAGGTGAGAGCGGCTGCTGCCCCCCGACCTCCGGGGTCAGGTACATCCAAAGGTGACAGCGGCTGCTGTCCCCCGACCTCCAGGGTCAGGTACATCCAAAGAAGGTGAGAGCGGCTGCTGCCCCCCGACCTCCGGGGTCAGATACATCCAAAGAAGGTGAGAGCGGCTGCTGTCCCCCGACCTCCAGGGTCAGCTACATCCAAAGAAGGTGAGTGCGGCTGCTGCCCCCCGACCTCCGGGGTCAGGTACATCCAAAGAAGGTGAGAGCGGCTACTGCCCCCCGACCTCCGGGGTCAGATACATCCAAAGAAGGTGACAGCGGCTGCTGCCCCCCGACCTCCGGGGTCAGCTACATCCAAAGAAGGTGAGAGCGGCTGCTGCCCCCCGACCTCCGGGGTCAGGTACATCCAAAGAAGGTGACAGCGGCTGCTACCCCCCGACCTCCGGGGTCAGGTACATCCAAAGAAGGTGAGAGCGGCTGCTGCCCCCCGACCTCCGGGGTCAGGTACATCCAAAAGGTGACAGCGGCTGCTGTCCCCCGACCTCCAGGGTCAGGTACATCCAAAGAAGGTGAGAGCGGCTGCTGCCCCCCGACCTCCGGGGTCAGATACATCCAAAGAAGGTGAGAGCGGCTGCTGTCCCCCGACCTCCAGGGTCAGCTACATCCAAAGAAGGTGAGTGCGGCTGCTGCCCCCCGACCTCCGGGGTCAGGTACATCCAAAGAAGGTGAGAGCGGCTACTGCCCCCCGACCTCCGGGGTCAGATACATACAAAGAAGGTGACAGCGGCTGCTGCCCCCCGACCTCCGGGGTCAGCTACATCCAAAGAAGGTGAGAGCGGCTGCTGCCCCCCGACCTCCGGGGTCAGGTACATCCAAAGAAGGTGACAGCGGCTGCTACCCCCCGACCTCCGGGGTCAGATACATCCAAAGAAGGTGAGAGCGGCTGCTACCCCCCGACCTCCGGGGTCAGGTACATCCAAAGAAGGTGAGAGCGGCTGCTGCCCCCGATCTCCAGGGTCAGCTACACCCAAAGAAGGTGAGAGCGGCTGCTGCCCCCCGACCTCCGGGGTCAGGTACATCCAAAGAAGGTGAGAGCGGCTGCTGCCCCCCGACCTCCGGGGTCAGATACATCCAAAGACTGTGACAGCGGCTGCTGCCTCCGACCTCCGGGGTCAGATACATCCAAAGAAGGTGAGAGCGGCTGCTGTCCCCCGACCTCCGGGGTCAGGTACATCCAAAGAAGGTGAGAGCGGCTGCTGTCCCCCGACCTCCGGGGTCAGGCACATCCAAAGAAGGTGAGAGCGGCTGCTGCCCCCCGACCTCCGGGGTCAGGTACATCCAAAGAAGGTGAGAGCGGCTGCTGCCCCCCGATCTCCAGGGTCAGGTACATCCAAAGAAGGTGAGAGCGGCTGCTGCCCCCCGACCTCCGGGGTCAGGTACATCCAAAGAAGGTGAGAGCGGCTGCTGCCCCCCGACCTCCGGGGTCAGGTACATCCAAAGAAGGTGAGAGCGGCTGCTGCCCCCCGACCTCCGGGGTCAGGTACATCCAAAGAAGGTGAGAGCGGCTGCTGCCCCCCGACCTCCGGGGTCAGGTACATCCAAAGAAGGTGAGAGCGGCTGCTGCCCCCCGACCTCCGGGGTCAGGTACATCCAAAGAAGGTGAGAGCAGCTGCTGCCCCCCGGGGTCAGGTACATCCAAAGAAGGTGAGAGCGGCTGCTACCCCCCGACCTCCGGGGTCAGGTACATCCAAAGAAGATGAGAGCAGCTGCTGTCCCCCGACCTCCGGGGTCAGGTACATCCAAAGAAGGTGAGAGCGGCTGCAGTCCCCCGACCTCCGGGGTCAGATACATCCAAAGAAGGTGAGAGCGGCTGCTACCCCCCGACCTCCGGGGTCAGGTACATCCAAAGAAGGTGAGAGCGGCCGCTGCCCCCCGACCTCCGGGGTCAGGCACATCCAAAGAAGGTGAGAGCGGCTGCTGCCCCCCGATCTCCAGGGTCAGGTAGATCCAAAGAAGGTGAGAGCGGCTGCTGCCCCCCGACCTCCGGGGTCAGGTACATCCAAAGAAGGTGAGAGCGGCTGCTGCCCCCCGATCTCCAGGGTCAGGTACATCCAAAGAAGGTGAGAGCGGCTGCTGTCCCCCGATCTCCAGGGTCAGGTACATCCAAAGAAGGTGAGAGCGGCTTCTGCCCCCCGACCTCCGGGGTCAGGCACATCCAAAGAAGGTGAGAGCGGCTGCTGCCCCCCGATCTCCAGGGTCAGGTACATCCAAAGAAGGTGACAGCGGCTGCTGTCCCCCGACCTCCGGGGTCAGGTACATCCAAAGAAGGTGAGAGCGGCTGCTGCCCCCCGACCTCCGGGGTCAGGTACATCCAAAGAAGGTGAGAGCGGCTTCTGCCCCCCGATCTCCAGGGTCAGGTACATCCAAAGAAGGTGACAGCGGCTGCTACCCCCCGACCTCCGGGGTCAGGTACAACCAAAGAAGGTGAGAGCGGCTGCAGTCCCCCGACCTCCGGGGTCAGGTACATCCAAAGAAGGTGAGACCGGCTGCTACTCCCCGACCTCCGGGGTCAGGTACATCCAAAGAAGGTGAGAGCAGCTGCTGCCCCCCGGGGTCAGGTACATCCAAAGAAGGTGAGAGCGGCTGCTACCCCTCGACCTCCGGGGTCAGGTACATCCAAAGAAGGTGAGAGCAGCTGCTGCCCCCCGACCTCCGGGGTCAGGTACATCCAAAGAAGGTGAGAGCGGCTGCTGCCCCCCGACCTCCGGGGTCAGGTACATCCAAAGAAGGTGAGAGCGGCTGCTGCACCCGAGCTCCGGGGTCAGATACATCCAAAGAAGGTGAGAGCGGCTGCTGCCCCCCGATCTCCAGGGTCAGGTACATCCAAAGAAGGTGACAGCGGCTGCTGTCCCCCGACCTCCGGGGTCAGGTACATCCAAAGAAGGTGAGAGCGGCTGCTGCCCCCCGACCTCCGGGGTCAGGTACATCCAAAGAAGGTGAGAGCGGCTTCTGCCCCCCGATCTCCAGGGTCAGGTACATCCAAAGAAGGTGACAGCGGCTGCTACCCCCCGACCTCCGGGGTCAGGTACAACCAAAGAAGGTGAGAGCGGCTGCAGTCCCCCGACCTCCGGGGTCAGGTACATCCAAAGAAGGTGAGACCGGCTGCTACTCCCCGACCTCCGGGGTCAGGTACATCCAAAGAAGGTGAGAGCAGCTGCTGCCCCCCGGGGTCAGGTACATCCAAAGAAGGTGAGAGCGGCTGCTACCCCTCGACCTCCGGGGTCAGGTACATCCAAAGAAGGTGAGAGCGGCTGCTGCCCCCGACCTCCGGGGTCAGATACATCCAAAGAAGGTGAGAGCGGCTGCTGCCCCCCGACCTCCGGGGTCAGGTACATCCAAAGAAGGTGAGAGCGGCTGCTACCCCCGACCTCCGGGGTCAGGTACATCCAAAAAACAGAGTGGCTGGTGATTGGATGCACGGGGTCACGTGATATAAACGTCGCGAGCCCCGGAGAGCAGGCGCCAATATCAGTAGGACAGCACCGGAGGAGAGTGCGGGGAGTGATGGAGAGGGATGGTCCGAGCCATGCACGACCCTTGGATGTAAACAAGAATGTTCCTGCACACTGACAGCAAGCAGAGCTCCTGAAACGAGGAGTCAGACATATTATAGGTAAATAAGTGCCAGATGTTGTTGTAATGGTGTTTGTAGTGGCCATCCTCGTGTGCGCAGACCACACATGGCCGCTCGGCCTCCGCAGTCCACTTGTCCGGTTGCGGCTGCTGCTGGACCTCTTTGGCATCATCTGCAGAAGCTGGAGGACGGATTCAGGGCTCAGCACTTTCCGCCAGTCTGGGGCAGGATTGAGGATGTGCTGCCACCTGGTGGACACACGGCGCAGCCACAGCTCCCAGGGAACGCTTCTTTTCTGGGGAAGTTTTGGAGGAGTTTTTTTCTTATTAAAAAATTATTTTTAGAGGTCTTAAAACATTTTTGCAGCCTTCTGATTGGACAGCGCCTGGTGTGGAGCGTTTCCATCTCCCCACATGGGACCTTCCCGCTGGCTTTTTTCAACAGACATTTTTGAAAACCTAAGGCTGAGACCGCACTTTGCGTTTCTGCTGCTTTTTAGGTCCGTTTTGAGATGCACCTTTTTCATGCCAAAAGGCACGCGTTTTGATTTTCCAGCAAAGTCTATGGAAAATTGGGATTTCTAGAGCGCACTTTGCGTTTCTAAACGCTGCGTTTAATTTGCATATTTTATGGCAAAAACCATGCGTTCAAAGAAGCAGCATGTCAATTATTTTTGCCATTTTGGGTGCGTTTTACTAACATTGAAGTCAATGAGAAATGGCAAAAACCAAGAAACTTCAAATTTCCTGCTTTTTAGGTGCAGAAAACGTGTTTTTTACTTCAAAAATGCATGTTTTTCTGACATTAAAATAATGGAGTAATATGTCCCTTGACACACAGACACACAGACACACAGACACACAGACACACAGACACACAGACACACAGACTCCGACAAATTAAAGAAAATTTTGATTGTATTGCTATTTTAACATTAAATATTAAAAAAACGCTATAATTTCATGAAATACAAATATTTTCTTTATTAATTCCAAAATTATATGTTTTCCTTTTTTTTCTCTTTTTTCATGATGTTTGACTATTTAATCTTTATTTAGCAGTGTCTTGATGTTCAAAACGCATCTGTCAAAACGCAGGTGAAAAAGCACGTAAAAAGCGCTGGAAACGCATCTAAAACGCGGTAAATACGCATGCGTTTTCAGCGCTAAAATTCTGAAAAAGGCAACTTTGGTCAAATCAATTAAGTTCAAAACGTGCGTTTAGAACTGCAAGTAGCACGACGCAAAGTGCGGTCTTAGCCTAAAAGTGAAGAAGTGGTGAAATATGACAAGGTGGATTCCCAGAGAAACGGAAGGGTCTACAGGATTTTAAAGGGAATCTGTCAGCAGGTTTTTGCCACATAATCTGAGAGCAGCATAATGTAGGGGCAGAGACCCCGATTCCAGCGATGTGTCACTTACTGGGCTGCTTAGTGTAGTTTTAAGGCCTAAGCCACACGGCGAGAAAATCGGTGCGAGTGGAGTGAGATAAAACATCGCATTCCCCTCGGACCAATTCTAGCCTGTGTGTCAGCGCACATGAGCGATTATTTTCTCAGCCCTAATCGGACCGAGAAAACAATCGCAGCATGCTGTGGGTGTAATGCGAGACTCTTTTCTCTTGCACCCATTCAAGTGAATGGGGTGAGAGAAAAAAAAAAAAAAAAAAAAAAAAAAAAAAAAAAAAAAAAAAAAAAAAAAATCGCACTGCACTCGCGGTACACCGCTGTACTTCCGGTGCAGTGCGAGAATGGCAATAGCTGGCTACGGAGGAGAGAGGGATCCTTCCCTCCCCTCCTCAGTGCCGGCCTGCCCCCCGCAGCTGAGGTCCGCTCGCATGGTCGGACCGCAGTCGCAGGGATACTAGCATGACACTCGGCTCCTGCTGTGCTGCCAGCGCGAGCCGAGTGTCATGTGAGCATCGCAGTAGTGCCAGTAGTGCCCCGTGTGGCCCCAGACTTATAAAATCACTATTTAATCAGCAGTAGATTATCATTACAGGACTACTTGGTGTGCTGCAGGTAGTCCAGCACATTCCTGAGCTCTGTATAACAGATGTGCAGCAGAGGAGACAGCGGACAGCTCAGTAAGTGACACATCGCTGGAATCTGGGTCCCCATCTCTACATTATAGGGCTCTCAGGTGAAAGAGCAAAAACCTGGTGACAGATTCACTTTAAGGCTGGAAACACATCTATGCGGGTAAAATCGGTCCGAGTTGGCTGAAAAAAACTCGGCTGATTTTAGTTCACATTAGGTCAGAGTGCAACGCAACTGCACTGCGATCCTGAGATTTGTCTCATGATTGCAGTGCATGTGCAATGCGTGTGTGATCCTTTTTTTTTCTCTCAGCAGCTGTCATCTGCCATTCAGCTCTGCTACATGGCCGCTGACAGCAGACACAGACAGCCATGTAGCAGAGCTGAATGGCAGATGACAGCAGACACAGACAGCCATGTAGCAGAGCTGAATGGCAGATGACAGCAGACACAGACAGAGCCGCACGATCAGAATGAACTCGGGTGAACTTCACCCGACTTCATTGTCATGCCGCGGCTCTGTCTGTGTCGCGTACTGATTAGCGGTCGCCCGTGCAGGACTCACCGGTGACCGCTAATCCCCTGAGTTACTGAAGTGAGCAGCTAGCTGGATCCTCCCCCCATGACCGCAACTCACCTGTGACTTCATCGCTGTCACTCGGACGACTTGCTGTCACAGGTGGAGGATCCAGCGGTGGCCACGAGTTACCTGACTGACATCAGCTGATCGCGCTTCTCACCTCAGTTGCTGCGTGGAGCTGACAGGAGCAGCGGTGTCTTCTGCAGCTCCTGTCACCTTCATGTAGCAGAGCTGGAAGCGACGCGGGACCTCCGTGGATTACGTCGGACATGGATAGGTTTTTTGCGTACTTAATAAAGTGATGAACGAGGGTCTTTGTTATTGTTTATTATTTCAAATAAAGGATTTTTTCACTGTATGTGTTTATTAACTTTAATTTACAGGTTAATCATTGGGGGTGTCTCAGACGCCTGCAATGATTAATCTAGGATTTAGTGGCAGCTATGGGCTGCCATTAACTCCTTATTACCCCGATTTGCCAACGCACCAAGGCAAATCGGGAAGAGCCAGGTACAGTCCCAGAACAGTCGCATCTAATAGAAGCGGCCATTCTGGGCGGCTGCTGGCTGAAATTGTTAGGCTGGGGGGCTCCCCATAACGTGGAGCTCCCCATCCTGAGAATACCAGCCTTCAGCCGTATGGCTTTATCTGGCTGGTATTAAAATTGGGGGGTACCGCACGCCGGTTTTTTAAATTTATTTATTTTAATGCACCGCATAGACACGCCCACCAGCTGCTGTGATTGGTTGCAGTGAGACAGCTGTCACTCAGCGTGGGGGTGTGTCTGACTGCAACCAATCATAGGCGCCGGTGGGCGGTTAAAGTAGGGAATACGAGATTGAATAATGAGCGGCCGGCTTTTTCAAAAGAGGAGAAGCCGCCGGAGCAGTGTGAACGCCGTGCAGCGCCGCGCCGGTGATCGGTGAGTATGAGAGGGGGGGGGGCTGGAAGAGGGATAGACCGACATGGACAGAGAGTGAAGGACAGAGATAGTGACCGACCGACAGAGAGAGAATAGAGACCGAGAGGGAGAGACCGACTGACAGAGAATAGTGATTGACAGACATTGTGAGACATCACTCGGTTTCCAGTGTTTTAGGAAACATGCGAGAAATGTATTTAGAAAATCGGATGTCACTAAGATGGTGAGTGCCGTCCCGTGACATCCGATTTTTTACACGCTCCCATAGACTTGCATTGGAGAGACTCGCAGTAGAAACTCTCAAAAAAGCAGCATGCTGCAATTTTTTTCTCAGTCCGATTCGGAGTGAGAAAAAAAAAATCGCAGATGAGAGCTGAATCATTCACTAACATGTGTCCGATTCCAATGCGAGTTTTTCTCACATTGCTCTACTGCGAGAAACTCGCAAGTGAGAAGCCGGCCTAAGAGATGCCATCGAGAGAGATGCAGGAAAACCAACACATCACACTACAACTCCCATCAGCAGCATAATCTGTTACAATGATGGCGACAAGCTGACAACTGCTGTGGATGCAGTAACAGCAACGGCCGGAGTTGTCACTCATCACCATACGTATGTAGCTATGGAGCTACCTGTCACTGAATGGAAACCGTAGCAAAAAGGGAGCCATCTGCAGGCCCATAGCTACTCCTGCTCTGGAGGTAGATGTGGCCCCTGGGGCCCTTCTGCAGCCAGGGGCGGATTAAGTGAAACAAGGGTCCCGGGCTGTTCAGAATCTATGGGCCCCCCCAGCCCTACACATGCGTCATGTGATGGTCAATCATCAAACACCTGAAACAGATCATGTCTGAAAAATAGTTGCCGAAACTATAACCTAAAAAACATCCACTTATCTAATACATATACCCTTCAGCTAAAACCCCCACTAAGACCTAGTATTGATCAGTCCAACTTACCAATACTGACCATGTGCACGAGGCCTTACACATACTGAGGTAATAACTCCCCAATACTGAACGTGTGCACGAGGCCTTACACATACTGAGGTAAATACTCACCAATACTGACCATGTGCACGAGGCCTTACACATACTGAGGTAAATACTCCCCAATACTGACCATGTGCACGAGGCCTTACACATACTGAGGTAAATACTCACCAATACTGAACATGTGCACGAGGCCTTACATATACTGAGGTAATAACTCCCCAATACTGACCCTGTGCACGAGGCTTTACACATACTGAGGTAAATACTCCCCAATACTGACCATGTGCACGAGGCCTTACACATACTGAGGTAAATACTCCCCAATACTGACCATGTGCACGAGGCCTTACACATACTGAGGTAAATACTCCCCAATACTGACCATGTGCACGAGACCTTACACATACTGAGGTAAATACTCACCAATACTGACCATGTGCACGAGGCCTTACACATACTGAGGTAATAACTCCCCAATACTGACCATGTGCACGAGGCCTTACACATACTGAGGTAAATACTCCCCAATACTGACCATGTGCACGAGACCTTACACATACTGAGGTAATAACTCACCAATACTGACCATGTGCACGAGGCCTTACACATACTGAGGTAACTACTCACCAATACTGACCATGTGCACGAGGCCTTACACATACTGAGGTAAATACTCACCAATACTGACCATGTGCACGAGGTCTTACACATACTGAGGTAATAACTCCCCAATACTGACCATGTGCACGAGGCCTTACATATACTGAGGTAAACACTCACCAATACTGACCATGTGCACGAGGCCTTACACATACTGAGGTAATAACTCCCCAATACTGACCATGTGCATGAGGCCTTACACATACTGAGGTAAATACTCACCAATACTGACCATGTGCACGAGGCCTTACACATACTGAGGTAATAACTCACTAATACTGACCATGTGCACGAGGCTTTACACATACTGAGGTAATAACTCACCAATACTGACCATGTGCACGAGGCCTTACACATACTGAGGTAAATACTCACCAATACTGACCGTGTGCACGAGGCCTTACACATACTGAGGTAAATACTCACCAATACTGACCATGTGCACGAGACCTTACACATACTGAGGTAATAACTCACCAATACTGACCATGTGCACGAGGCCTTACACATACTGAGGTAATAACTCCCCAATACTGACCGTGTGCACGAGGCCTTACACATACTGAGGTAATAACTCACCAATACTGACCATGTGCACGAGGCCTTACACATACTGAGGTAACTACTCACCAATACTGAGCATGTGCACGCGGCCTTACACATACTGAGGTAAATACTCACCAATACTGACCATGTGCACGAGGCCTTACACATACTGAGGTAATAACTCACCAATACTGACCATGTGCACGAGGCCTTACACATACTGAGGTAATAACTCACCAATACTGACCATGTGCACGAGGCCTTACACATACTGAGGTAAATACTCACCAATACTGACCATGTGCACGAGGCCTTACACATACTGAGGTAAATACTCACCAATACTGACCATGTGCACGAGGCCTTACACATACTGAGGTAATAACTCACTAATACTGACCATGTGCACGAGGCTTTACACATACTGAGGTAATAACTCACCAATACTGACCATGTGCACGAGGCCTTATACATACTGAGGTAAATACTCACCAATACTGACCGTGTGCACGAGGCCTTACACATACTGAGGTAAATACTCACCAATACTGACCATGTGCACGAGACCTTACACATACTGAGGTAATAACTCACCAATACTGACCATGTGCACGAGGCCTTACACATACTGAGGTAACTACTCACCAATACTGACCATGTGCACGAGGCCTTACACATACTGAGGTAAATACTCACCAATACTGACCATGTGCACGAGGTCTTACACATACTGAGGTAATAACTCCCCAATACTGACCATGTGCACGAGGCCTTACATATACTGAGGTAAACACTCACCAATACTGACCATGTGCACGAGGCCTTACACATACTGAGGTAAATACTCACCAATACTGAACATGTGCACGAGGCCTTACACATACTGAGGTAAATACTCACCAATACTGACCATGTGCACGAGGCCTTACACATACTGAGGTAATAGCTCACCAATACTGACCATGTGCACGAGGCCTTACACATACTGAGGTAATAACTCACCAATACTGACCATGTGCACGAGGCCTTACACATACTGAGGTAATAACTCCCCAATACTGACCATGTGCACGAGGCCTTACACATACTGAGGTAAATACTCACCAATACTGACCATGTACTCGAGGCCTTACACCAGGGGTGGGCAATTAATTTTCCCATGGGGCCGCATGAGAAATCGGGATTGGTTTAGAGGGCCGGACTAATATAATTACCTCAGTTCTACCCAATATACTACATTACTACACCCCCTCCATATACTACACCTGTAATAAACTACACCACTACACCCCTATATACTACACCTGTAATAAACTACACCACTACACCCCTATATACTACACCTGTAATAAACTACACCTGTAATATAGTACACCCCCATATAGTACACCTGTAATATACTACACCTCCATATAGCACACCTGTAATATACTACACCTCTATATAGTACACCTGTAATATACTACACCTCCATATAGTACACCTGTAATATACTACACCTCCATATAGTACACCTGTAATATGCTACATCACTACATCTCTATATACTACACCTGTAATTTACTACACCCCATATACTACACCTGTAATATAGTACACCCACATATAGTACACCTGTAATATACTACACCTCCATATAGTACACCTGTAATATACTACACCTCCATATAGCACACCTGTAATATACTACACCTCCATATAGTACACCTGTAATATACTACACCTCCATATAGTACACCTGTAATATACTACACCTCCATATAGTACACCTGTAATATACTACACCTCCATATAGTACACCTGTAATATGCTACATCACTACATCTCTATATACTACACCTGTAATTTACTACACCCCATATACTACACCTGTAATATAGTACACCCCCATATAGTACACCTGTAATATACTACACCTCCATATAGCACACCTGTAATATACTACACCTCTATATAGTACACCTGTAATATACTACACCTCCATATAGTACACCTGTAATATACTACACCTCCATATAGTACACCTGTAATATGCTACATCACTACATCTCTATATACTACACCTGTAATTTACTACACCCCATATACTACACCCCCATATAGTACACCTGTAATATACTACACCTCCATATAGCACACCTGTAATATACTACACCTCCATATAGTAAACCTGTAATATACTACACCTCCATATAGTACACCTGTAATATACTACACCTCCATATAGTACACCTGTAATATGCTACATCACTACATCTCTATATACTACACCTGTAATTTACTACACCCCATATACTACACCTGTAATATAGTACACCCCCATATAGTACACCTGTAATATACTACACCTCCATATAGTACACCTGTAATATACTACACCTCCATATAGCACACCTGTAATATACTACACCTCCATATAGTACACCTGTAATATACTACACCTCCATATAGTACACCTGAAATGGGCTACATCACTACATCTCTATATACTACACCTGTAATTTACTACACCCCATATACTACACCTGTAATATAGTACACCCCCATATAGTACACCTGTAATATACTACACCACCATATAGTACACCTGTAATATACTACACCTCCATATAGCACACCTGTAATATACTACATCACTATACCCCAAATACTACACCACTATATACACCGCCATATAGTACACCTGTAATATACTACACCTCCATATAGCACACCTGTGATATAGTATACCTCCATATAGCACACCTGTAATATACTACACCTCCATATAGCACACCTGTAATATACTACACCTCCATATAGTACACTTGTAATATACTACTCCCACATATATCACACACACTACACCCCCATATGTCACATACCCTGCTCTCCATACAGCCTGCACCCCCATATCACACACACTACACCCCCATATCTCACATACCCTGCTCCCCATACAACCTGCACTCCCATATCTCACAAACCCTGCTCCCCATACAGCCTGCACCCCCCAGATCACACACTACACCCCGATATGTCACACACCATGCCCACACATCTCACCCTGCCTGTACCCCAACTTACCCCTCTCAAAAACTCTGCACCCGTTCACATCCTTCTGTCAGTCTGCAGCCCTCATATGCCCCTCACCCTGCAGCCCCCTTCCCCTCTCATGTCCCCTCTTTTTTTTTTACCAGTCATCAGGTGTCCAAATCTCTTTTAGGATTCAGCATCTCTTGCTTTCTGCCCGGCCTCCTGTGTCTCCTCCCACACAGTCACATGGGCGTGACATCATCGCAGGTCCTGCAGGATGGCTTATTCCGTCTTCTGTGCAGGTCTCTCCTGCTCTGCTGCAGCTCAGACATGGCTGGTGGCCTCTCCAGGTCAGGGGCCCCTCTGCTGACACTGGGCTCCCCTGACTCACAGGCCGGCCCCTGACGGTCGCATTGTCGGCCACTACACTGCGGCACTTATTAATAGGGGCCCGGCAGCGGGCTCTGCAGAGCGGCTCCCGGGCCCCTATAACCCTGCTGGCCCGATCGCAGTGGTGACCTCTGCGACCGCGGTCGTTACGCCCCTGACCCCATGTACTACACCACTATATACTACACCACTATATATACAACACCATATACTACACCTGTAAAACTACCCCACTACACCCCCAGTATTAGTCACCAGTCCCGCCCTCCCCCATTGTCCCCTCCTCAGCTTATTAGTCACTACTTACCTCTCCCTTGTTATCGTCCCCGTCCTCAGGCACCCTCCGTACAGGCCCCCCGCTGAGCTGCTCCTCTTATACGGGCCCTGGCTGTGCTGATGCTGTTCTGCGAGGGGCCCCCGCCGCTGCTTCTCTCCGTGAAGGCCCCCACTGTGCTGCTCCTTCTGCCGGGTGGGAACTTTTGAAATGACACACGCAGCGCAGTACTGATAACATCAGAGCGCGCGCGTGTGTCACTGACAAAGTGCCGGCAGGGAACAGAGCAGAGACTCCTGCGTTCCGCTGCCTGCACTTACTGTGCGGACCTGCAGGATTTCTCCCTGAAAGACAGGTGGGCCGGTCACAGAGAGTAGGCGGGCCGGATGTGGCCCGCGGGCCGCCCCTTGCCCAGGTCTGCCTTACACATACTGAGGTAATAACTCACCAATACTGACCATGTGCACGAGGCCTTACACATACTGAGGTAAAAACTCACCAATACTGACCGTGTGCACGAGGCCTTACACATACTGAGGTAAACACTCACCAATACTGACCATGTGCACGAGGCCTTACACATACTGAGGTAAAAACTCACCAATACTGACCGTGTGCACGAGGCCTTACACATACTGAGGTAATAACTCACCAATACTGACCATGTGCACGAGGCCTTACACATACTGAGGTAAAAACTCACCAATACTGACCGTGTGCACGAGGCCTTACACATACTGAGGTAAAAACTCACCAATACTGACCATGTGCACGAGGCCTTACACATACTGAGGTAAATACTCCCCAATACTGAACATGTGCATGAGGCCTTACACATACTGAGGTAAAAACTCACCAATACTGACCATGTGCACGAGGCCTTACACATACTGAGGTAATAACTCACCAATACTGACCATGTGCACGAGGCCTTACACATACTGAGGTAATAGGTGTCCACTAAAGCTTCTAGAGGTACACCATCAATCCATATGGTTATATACGGGCATTTGGAAATGAACCGGGAAATCCATTGTGATTGTCCCTTTGGGCCCTTGGATTCACCTCCCGAGGGGCGGCCCTTGGCCTCGGGGCTGGCCCGTTTAACATTGATACTTGTAGTGTCCAAGACGCTCACAATAAGTACAGTACACACAATCACCAGATGGAGGCCTTCCAGGAGGGGGCCTATCAGGACTTGGCCTACTAGAACGTGGCTCTGGGGACAATGTCCGGTTTACAGATGATTCACATGATGCAGGGGGTTGGCCTTTTAGCTCCTTTAAGGCTTGGAATACAGATTCAAGGACTTGGACAAGTGCATCTGTGCTAGGAGGTGCATGACTGATAGTAGGGGCTTGCACAGACTGTGTGGCCTGCATAGGGGAAACAGGTGAAAGATGAGATACAGTAGAAATTCCAGCAGCAAGGTCTGAGGAACGAGGCACAAGAGCATAGCTGGTACAAGGTGAGTCAGTACCCACTACTCGCAGGGCTAGAGCTTTAAAGTCTAAGAAAGTCATCTTTGGATTTTGTGCTGCTAGCATGCGCAGTTGACTTTGTACTAGCCTGGAGTCCAAACCTTCTATGAATCTGTCAGTGATTATGTTTTCTGCAGCAGCAGGATCTACAGTGTCTATTTGCTGTAAAGCCCTGTAGGCAGACTGAAGGGCTAGTGCGTAGTCCCTAAGAGTCTCACCTGGTCCCTGACATCGGTTGTAAAATTTGAGACGAACCTCGGTGGGTGTGTGGCGCCCCTGACCTGGTCAGGCACCACTGAGTACTGCACCCATTCTGGGGACAGTACAATACAGGTAATCCAGAAGGCTGACCGGGGTGTGGAACACAGGCGCATAGTGATCAGGTCTCACACATGTACCCATGAGAGGACCCCTGGGGATCCCAGGAGGGGGAAAAGCCTTCACCTTCACTGGAATAGTGGAGGGGGCCAAAAGCCTCCATCTCCTCTCAAGGGGTGTGGTAAGAGAATCTGGTTGCTAGGTGGCGTAGGCAGGCACAAAAGGGAAAGGAGGAGTAAACAGTCTAGAGTCTGCAGCAGAGTGTGGAGGAGTGAGGAGCAGGAAAGTGAAGCTCAGACAGGAGCAGCAGTGAAGGTCCCAGATGTGAGCCGGTTCAGAGCAGAGTCCAGGGAGCTCCGAGAGGAGCTGACCCCTTCCCCTGGGCTGCTGTAGTCTGACAGCGTCCGCGCAGTGGCTACCGACGGGGGAGAACGGTCAACTAGGAGTGCTACCCGAAACCCATCTCCAGCTAAAGAGAGAGCACAGAGTGGGAAGTAAGGAGACTGCTAGGGAGTACCAGGCCCAAACGGGCGGCAGATCCCGAAGCGGAGATAGATCCAGCTTTCTTTTGCTAAACCTGCCGGTGTGGGGCTCTCAAAGCCCACGCCACAACACCACAAAAGCCGCAGCCACGTAGCCACAGTTAGGGCCCATAGCTCACAGGAGGCAAGAAGCTGGAGTGATCTGGCCCAGGCAACAAGCACACGGCAAACGAAGGGGAGTGAGGCTTCAGCAACTTCCCTGGGTGACCCCCATAGGGACTAAAAGTCGGGGTCACCCCAAACCAAAAAGGGCTAAGGAAGGCGAGTTAGTAGTCACCCTCACAAGTCAGCCTGAAGGACACCTGGTTCCCGCCTGGTTCATCCCAGCTACGCCCGGGTTACTCACCCTGCCACCTGAAGTGAGTAAAAACCCTGAAAGACATTCTGCCTGTGTGGAGTTATTCTGCGCCTTGTGGTACTACGCACCTACATCGGGCCCTGGGGCTTGCCTCACTCTCAGGAGGCTATCCCAACTAACTGCACATACCATCAGCCCCAGGCGACCCTCAACCTGCAGTGGCGGTCCCTACTGGCCGCAATACTGAGAGTGGCGTCACGACAAGAAGAAGATCTCCTACCTGTGACCAGATCCAGCTGAGTGGAGTCCCTGAAGGTAATGCACCGACACAACACCTGTGGGGCTTCACATCTGGCGTCACGAACAGGATAAGGACTAGACCTGTTCAGACAGGTGACCATGTGCCTGGGCGGTCCGCTTGAAAAATTGGAAGCGCCGCCATATTGCCACCATGAAAAGCGCGCTGAAAAACAACAGCAGCCCGCGCTGGAAGAAGTTACCGCCCACGAAGAGGTGTGGCTACCCAGAGATCCCCTGCAGAGTTCTGACCTCGCTTGTGAAGAGAGCGGAGGCGTCCAGAGACGGCGGGAAGGAAAGAGAGCCACAAGCCTGCTGCTGCAGAGAGAAGAGATGGAGTCTGGACGTGGATACCCAGAACCAGGCTCTGCTGCCTGGTGGTGCCGGGAGCTTGCTATCTTCTGTGATCAGCTGGAGGCCAGGATTATGCGACAGCTCAGTGAGGGACGCACGGAGCTTCTGGAGATGGCTGCGGCGGTTCGGACCTACGAGGAGGGAGCCGCGCGACGCCTGCCAGATCGAGCGGCGACGACTCAGATCCCGATGGTGCCACTGATGGGTGAGTCCAGAGTTGCCCCGGCCAGCGCAAGTGCTCCAACCCCTGCTGCTACGACCGCGGTCCCAGAAGAGGCGCCCGGCGCGGCGACGCTGAGCCAGGCCGCAGCCATGCCAGGTGCGGCCCGCCAAGCCCCGGCCGCCGCAGCGATGCCCTGCTCGGCCCGCCAAGCCCCGGCCGCCACAGCGATGCCCTGCTCGGCCCGCCAAGCCCCGGCCGCCGCAGCGATGCCCTGCTCGGCCCGCCAAGCCCCGGCCGCCGCAGCGATGCCCTGCTCGGCCCGCCAAGCCCCGGCCGCCGCAGCGATGCCCTGCTCGGCCCGCCAAACCCCGGCCGCCGCAGCGATGCCCTGCTCGGCCCACCAAGACCCGGTCCCTGCAGCGACGCCCAGCCCAGCCTGCACAGATCCCATCGCAGCTGCGACGCCGATCCAGGCCGCCGCCATACAGGGCGCGGCCCGCCAAGACCAGGCCGCCGCCATACAGGGCGCGGCCCGCCAAGACCAGGCCGCCGCCATACAGGGCGCGGCCCGCCAAGACCAGGCCGCCGCCATACAGGGCGCGGCCCGCCAAGAGATTGCATCACCATTTACCCCGGCCTGCAAGGCCAGAGCAGACACCGCTCCCCAGCCTAAGGAAGTCCCTACTAGGAAATCCCTGATAGGTGAAGACTCCGCATACTGGCAGCTGAAGGCTGACCTGGAGGCTAAGTTCCCACAGGAGATGGTGGACCGATACATGCTCCCTCCGAACACCCCCAAGGCGACTTCTGCAGCAACCACGCCAAAGAGTCCCCAGCCTGGGCCTGCTGAGGAACACTCATCCCCGGCGCTGCCACGACCAGAGTGCAGCGAAGAACTAAGGGGGAGAGGAGGGCAAGAAGCTGAGGAGTTGCCCCCGGAGCCAGCAGCAGTGCTAGTCCCAGAGCCGGAGATGCTGCCATATTCCCGCTGGGACGAGGAAGACCTGACACCTCCTGCTGACGAAGAAGACCTGCCCCAAAGCCTCACCTGGGAGCTTGTAAGCTGCACTTCGCAGAATCCAGCCCGCAAGACGCAGCGCCGCAGCAGAACTCAGTTTTCCCCTGCACCGCCATCCCCAGAGCAGAGAGATGACATCACGGCCAGAGACCTACAAGAAAAAAGGTTCCTGAGAAGAGCCAAAGCACAGGTCCGAGGACCCCTTTGTAGAGGAGTAGTGGAGGACTTCAGCCTCAAGTCAGGATATGGGTTCATCGTAGCACCTGGTATAAAAGAAGGTATTTTTGTCAATCGGAGAGACGTCAGAGCTAATCTGCCCAGAGGACATCCTGGAAGGAACCTGCGTACAGGAGACTCCGTACAGTTTACTATGCATCGAGGCGAAAGAGGCTGGTATGCCCTAGATGTAGTACCATGTCCCAAAGAAGAAAGGAAAGACAGTAATAAAGAAAGAAAAGACCAAAGACCTAATGATGAGACCACTACAGATGAGGAAAAAGGTCAAGAAAGCAACAGGTGCCGCAGCCCTACAGGCCCAAGCCCTGGTGAAGAGGAGTCTGCATAAGTTCAAGTAAAGTACAGCAAGTTTTGACCAGTTGGAAAGTTTGTTTTGCAACGTTTTAAAAGTTTAAGAATGTGCCCACATAAACTGATGTGAGAAATAAACCTTAAGGCTATGAACTGGCTATAGCCACAAACTCTCGCAGTGTAAATAGTTACACCAAAAGGGCACCACCACCACCAGAGTCAGCCTGTTTAGGGGCTTGGCTCGTCTGCAACCAGGAGGAGCCCGTCCGTATATAGGGCCTTGGCTCGCCTGCGACCAGAGAGCATGCCTGTTTATGGGGCCTGGCTCTCCACCACAAAGAGGGTACCTGGTCAGCACCAACTGTGGAGGCCGCCTCTGCATCCTGCCAGAAGAGGCTGAAGGCGCGGATCCACCAGGCCAGGTATACCCTGAAGACCACCAGCCCATGTAAGCCGCCTCTACATCCTGCCAGAAGTGGCTGAAGGCGCGGCCAACGTGAGAGGGTTTTGGGTGGGTTAACGGACTTGTGGGTGGAGGGTGGTGATGTATGGTACCTGGTGCTTTTAAAAATGTTTTACATGTTTTAATGTTTTATGCATGCATTTTAAAATGTTGTCTTGCAGCCCGAGGACGTGCTGGTGATAACTAAGGGGGAATGTGGCGCCCCTGACCTGGTCAGGCACCACTGAGTACTGCACCCATTCTGGGGACAGTACAATACAGGTAATCCAGAAGGCTGACCGGGGTGTGGAACACAGGCGCATAGTGATCAGGTCTCACACATGTACCCATGAGAGGACCCCTGGGGATCCCAGGAGGGGGAAAAGCCTTCACCTTCACTGGAATAGTGGAGGGGGCCAAAAGCCTCCATCTCCTCTCAAGGGGTGTGGTAAGAGAATCTGGTTGCTAGGTGGCGTAGGCAGGCACAAAAGGGAAAGGAGGAGTAAACAGTCTAGAGTCTGCAGCAGAGTGTGGAGGAGTGAGGAGCAGGAAAGTGAAGCTCAGACAGGAGCAGCAGTGAAGGTCCCAGATGTGAGCCGGTTCAGAGCAGAGTCCAGGGAGCTCCGAGAGGAGCTGACCCCTTCCCCTGGGCTGCTGTAGTCTGACAGCGTCCGCGCAGTGGCTACCGACGGGGGAGAACGGTCAACTAGGAGTGCTACCCGAAACCCATCTCCAGCTAAAGAGAGAGCACAGAGTGGGAAGTAAGGAGACTGCTAGGGAGTACCAGGCCCAAACGGGCGGCAGATCCCGAAGCGGAGATAGATCCAGCTTTCTTTTGCTAAACCTGCCGGTGTGGGGCTCTCAAAGCCCACGCCACAACACCACAAAAGCCGCAGCCACGTAGCCACAGTTAGGGCCCATAGCTCACAGGAGGCAAGAAGCTGGAGTGATCTGGCCCAGGCAACAAGCACACGGCAAACGAAGGGGAGTGAGGCTTCAGCAACTTCCCTGGGTGACCCCCATAGGGACTAAAAGTCGGGGTCACCCCAAACCAAAAAGGGCTAAGGAAGGCGAGTTAGTAGTCACCCTCACAAGTCAGCCTGAAGGACACCTGGTTCCCGCCTGGTTCATCCCAGCTACGCCCGGGTTACTCACCCTGCCACCTGAAGTGAGTAAAAACCCTGAAAGACATTCTGCCTGTGTGGAGTTATTCTGCGCCTTGTGGTACTACGCACCTACATCGGGCCCTGGGGCTTGCCTCACTCTCAGGAGGCTATCCCAACTAACTGCACATACCATCAGCCCCAGGCGACCCTCAACCTGCAGTGGCGGTCCCTACTGGCCGCAATACTGAGAGTGGCGTCACGACAAGAAGAAGATCTCCTACCTGTGACCAGATCCAGCTGAGTGGAGTCCCTGAAGGTAATGCACCGACACAACACCTGTGGGGCTTCACAGGTGATTGGCGTTCAAATTCTTTTCTCAGGCGGGTGAGGATCTGTTTTACATATGGTTTTCTCGGTAGATGGCCAGGAACGGACTTCCTCAGCAGCTGGTCCATCAAGCTGTCCGAGGAGAAGTTGTACCTGCTGATGGTGAGAAAGTGAGAAAAGCTCAAGAGAATACATAATCTTTTCTTTGAACCCAGCAAGTTTATGAGGATCTCCTCTGTAGCTTGGGAGACTAGAGGTTCCAATGAAGAATGGCATGCTGGTAGCCATGACGGGGCTGGAACTGGGTTGGAAGCATTAGCCCGATCCACTGGAGCACTAGCTGATGATGATGATGATACAGAGCTAACAGACTCGGCCTGGTCATTATGAAGAGGTTCAGACATTTTGGTGATGAGGCAAGTACTGTCTCTTTCAGAATAATGATGACACTGTAGCTTTAAGGGATGCACTATTATGTACCAACACAGTCATTGAGATGGAAGGCTCCCCCTCTTGAATATAGCACTGCTGTGAATGAGGATTTGTACTTATTTGAGTAACTTGGAAGGCAGCAGAGTAGAAGAGCTAGTGCAGGTGCTGTTAACCCCAGCATAAAACAGAAAACAGTCTTTGGCAGTATTGACTGGCAAGATAGAGGTTAATGAGCAATGCTGAGACTTGTAGTGCAGTAAGAGAAGATAGGCACAGAGGAATGATCCTGTTCGTGACGCCAAATTCGACCTTTGTAAGGGCCCAGGGACAGAGGACCTCAAATGTTCTATATGTCACAGTTGCTGTTCTGGCACAAGGGTGCAGGGGCCATGTTCCCTAGGTGGTCTACAAGGCCCTGATGTTCCCTGCTATCCACCCCCACACAGTATGCACAGCTGATGGACAGTCCACAGACACGGTCTTGGGGATACCAGTTGCTTTAATACAGCAGGAACAAAGGAAAACAACACGGAATATACAGTATGTTTCACGGTCTTTTGTGGGTAGGCCACAGCAAATACAGCTTGGTGTTGAATGCTGAAGTGTAATTAGGGTTCTGTAGCTTTAAGAGCACCATTTGCTTCAGATGTAATACTGGTTTGCCTTTAGAAGCAGGTTCAGAGTCTCTTGAGCTTAGAGGGTAGATATAATAAGATTTTACAGACCTGGTGTCCTGGGGTTAATTTCACTGCTAGTTCAGACACGTGCAGTACATGTAAGCAGATGTAGATAGTTGCCCAGTGCGCTACGGGGAGCGGACGGCTGGTGCATGGACAATGGCATGAAAGCCACTAATATTGCAGTGGGGTGGGAGACCCTCAAACTTCCCCAATCCGCGTGCAGTAGGATCTTGTATATAATCAGTATGCCCTACTGTCTGAAGAGATGCACAACGTATATCTGCCCAGTGAGGATTCAGGATAGGAAGCCTTCAGCATATTGGCTGTAAAAGTCAGGAAATGGTGAAATTCTGGGCCTCGGGCCTAGCAGGAGTCTTGTGGTGAAGAGAAACTCCACATAATGTCTTCCCTCAGAGGAGACTCAGCCAGAACCAGCTCATTCCAGTTCTTTCCAGACAGAGGCTGAAGAATAGCTCCACCTATTGAGCCATGTGACCAAGAACTGGCCAATAGGATAACACCCAATGAACACTTCAGATTCTTACAGTTTTCACCAGTAGATGGTGCTAGAACACAACAAATGAAAAATGCTTTACTTATAACATATAGCATAATATTACATATAAGTGAATGTACTTAAAGAAACAGACACAATCTGGACCGGGCCACTACACCCCTTCTAATGCACATGAGCAGAGCAGAGCCGAGCGCTGCTTCACTGCTTGGCTCTGTGCTGCCGCTGTTATGGGTGGGCGGCAGCAGAACTTTCCTGGCTGCCGGCACTTTAAATCGGCACCTGCAGCTCAGCATGCACTCACTGCTCTCAGCTGGGCTGCTTGTGTACGGAAGTGCATCTGTGGGCGGAGCTACCGAGCAACATGCTGAGCTCTGTCCACAGATAAAGAGACTGCAGGAAGAGCAGCTGAACACCAAGGAACGCTGTATGTGACCCCCCCACCTACCCAAATCTGTATGCCCCAACCCCCTCCTCACCAGAGCTATATGCCACCAGTCACCCCCCTCACCACATCTGTATGGCCCCCTCACCAAATTTGTATGCCCCCCACCAGATCTATATAACCCCCAGCTCTGTATGCCTCCAGCCCCCTCCCACCAGATATGTATCCCCAGCCCCCCCTCACCAGATCTGTATGCCCCAGCAGCCCTCTCCTCACCAGAGCTATATGCCTCCAGCCACCCCCCTCACCAGATTTGTATGCCCCCCAGCCCCCACACCAGATTTGTATACCCCCCAGCCACCCCACCAGATCTATATGCCCCCAGCTCTGTATGCCTCCAGCCCCCTCCCACCAGATCTGTATCCCCCAGCACCCTCTCACCAGATCTGTATGCCCCAGCCCTCTCCTCACCAGAGCTATATGCCTCCAGCCACCCCCCCTCACCAGATCTGTATGCCCCCCAACCCCCACACCAGATTTGTATACCCCCAACCCCCACACCAGATTTGTATACCCCCAACCCCCACACCAGATTTGTATACCCCCAACCCCCACACCAGATTTGTATGCCCCATAGCCCCCACACCAGATTTGTATGCCCCCCAGCCCTCCCACCAGATCTATATGCCCCCCAGCTCTGTATGCCTCCATCCCCCTCCCACCAGATGTATCCCAGCCCCCCTCACCAGATCTGTATGCCCGAGCCCTCTCCTCACCAGAGCTATATGCCTCCAGCCCCCCCCCCACCAGATCTGTGTGCCCCCTACCCCCCCATCAGAGCTGTATGTGCCCGCAGAGCTGTATAAGCCCCAACACCAGAGCTATATGCCCCTTAGTAATATCTATGCTACCAGTTATTTATATGCCCCACAGTAAAGTATTTCCCCCAGTAATGTGTGTACCCCTTAGTAACGTGTATGCCCCTCAGTGAAAAACACAAACGTTAAACACGCATATGTCCCTTCATACTCCGTGATTCACGGCACACAGTGGTTGTCCATGTGCAATCCATGATACGTGATCCGTACTCTGTGATTGCACATGGACATATACTCACCTGCCCCCGCTCCTGCTCTCCGTGGTGCTGAAGAGTCCCGCGATTCAGCATCCAGCCACCGCTCTCTCACCTCTGCAGCTACTTCTGGGTCGGCTCTGGCTGCATAAATGAATATGCATGCCATAATGAGTCGGGCAGGAAGAAGCAGAGAGAAGCTGCCGAACTCAGCATCGCTGGAGAAGGTGAGTTGAAAAAGCTTTTTATTTTAAATGTCCGTGTTTTTCTGGTACGTGTTTCACGGATCACACCATAGTGTGGTCCGTGGGACATCGGTGATGCCAGAAAAAAACAGACATGTTTCTGTGCGGCAATCACGGATACGCATGTACGCCGCACGGAGACACAGTCAGTGAAAAATCACTGATGTGTGTGCAGACCCATTGATTATAATGGGTCTGCATAGGTCAGTGATTCTGGTACGTATAAAAACTAGCACATACATACCAGAATCACTGACATCTGAAACAGGCCTAATATGTATGCCCCTCAAGTACTGTCTGTGCCCCCAGCCCCTCCTGTGCTGAATATACTGTAGCCCCAGCCCCTCCTGTGCTGTATATACTGTAGCCCCCAGCCCCTCCTGTGCTGTATATACTGTAGCCCCCAGCCCCTCCTGTGCTGTGTATACTGTAGCCCCCAGCCCCTCCTGTGCTGTATATACTGTAGCCCCCAGCCCCTCCTGTGCTGTATATACTGTAGCCCCCAGCCCCTCCTGTGCTGTATATACTGTAGCCCCCAGCACCTTCTGTGCTGTATATATATATATATATATATATATATTGTAACGTTGCGCCCTGCAACGTGGGGGTTTCACTCGCTTGCAGCGGTGTGAGGTAGCTTCAGCAACACACGTACACAGTCTCTTCATAGAAATTCTGGCAGTTTATTAAAAACACTCAGCATAAACTGCCCTCAAACATAAACAATAAGTCCATAATGGAAGTTTAGCAACTTCCCCACTCTCTGGCTCCTGCCAGCGTACAACTCTAGCCAAGGTTCCTTCCAGCACCCAGGGCCCTCTGCAGACCCCTGTCTGTCTCTCCTCCTGGAGAGATTCGGCCCTACAGCCCTGGCCTGGCCGCACTCACCTCAGACTCTATATCAGAGCCTTGTGATCAGCCTCCACACAGGCTGATACACCCAGAGCTCCCGGCTCTGCTCTCACTTGTTTCCAGTCCACACACTGGACATCTAGAGCCAGTCTCTCTCTAGACTGCCCTAGACACACTTCACCCAGGTTCAGAGACAGGATTGCTTTAACCCCTGGAGCCACACCCACAGGTGGTAAGGAGTGTGTAATCAGCATCACACACCCTTCCATGGCTCTGCATGTAATGCAATCCTGTGGAACCACAGGTCCCAGCCAGCTTCACATTGCAGAGCACCCACGCTTCTGCAAAACATACCGGCCCTTTGTAATACAGCCGGTTGATACCTCACATACCCTCCCCCTCTGTTCAAACCCGTAGGGGAGAACACTTGCCAATGACCTGGGGCCGCGAGACAGGGCATCCCCGCTGCCATGCCCCACCAGTCGAGAGGGCCGTCCAAGAGCAGTAGTCCCTGAGGCATCGCCCGACACTGTCACCAAACCCTGTCTGGTCAACCTAGGGTTAAAGGACGTCCCATTTCCAGACCGTTCTCTCCCTGACCCCCTCCCAGGGTCACCGTAGTAAAGAGACATGTCCCCAGTCAAACCTACAGTCTTGTCCGAACCTAGGCTTTCTCGAGTACCCCCAAGGCTACTGTCGGGAACTCTAAGCTCATAGCGGCCACTATCTACAGTACATCGTAGGTTACCTCTCTGTCGGCGATTCCTTTTATCGCGCGTCTGAACTACTGGACCGACACGCCATCTTCCACTTCTTTCCCCTGAACAACGGGTGGAAGACGGCTGCTGTCCCCCACACAGTTGGCGAAGCTGCTCCTTAATTTTCCGGTTTTCTTGCCACAACCGCTCCATGTCACGTACATGGTGTACCCGATATTCAATAAGGCTTCGAATGTTTCCAAGACTCTCTACAGTCCCGACACAGACGAACGGGACCATACCAGCTTCCCTGGGTATCCTGCTCTCATTAGCAGCAGGGATTCTTAATCTCACCAATCCTGATTTATTCACCATGTCTTGCATGACTCGTCCGGTTTTTCCAATGACTCTCCCCACCAGAGCCCGGGGTACTTGGACGATATCTTCCGCCAGACTCTGCGCTTTCCTTTTATACTCTAGCTGTCTAGTGGCTTCTTCCTTTTGCAGTTGGACCTGCCACTTCATACGAACACATCTGAAGTGCATGTCCTTTAGAATAGCCACCCGCTGCCCAGTAATTTCACTGGTGGACAATATCACTAACTGTTCAGCCCCTGGGGTACAGTAGACCTCACACGCTTCCACAGCTCTCTTAAATTCGTCATGCATGCACTCGGTGGCACACGCTTCTCTTAAGTCCTTAGGTATATCCACCATGCACTTGACTACAGAAGTCTCATTCATCCCTGCCACATGCTTGTCAAGTTTAGCTTCCAGAGTCAGCTCTCTTTGGGCCTCCCCTGCTTCAACATGTTTGGTCAGGATTGACACTCGCTGCTCCATCTGCTCCAAGGCTCCCTGGGACTTGGACTGGTACTCTGCCAAGCGACTTCGGAGCTCAGCCACTTCTTTCTCCAGCTCCCTTACTCGACTCTCAGTAGCCTGCCTAAGAAGTATCTCTTGTTGCAGATGGTCTTTGCTCATCCTCTTGAATGAGTCTTCACTTGCGGACCTCTCTGGTCTACGACACACTATTTCTGAGGCTTCTTCCATCTCAGCTTCAGAACGTTTGGGTTTCTTACACTCCTTACCCACGACCTTCTCTATATCCTCCATCGTAGTTTTAGCAAGCAGGTCAGGCAGGCTCCCAGTCCTGGATGAGACCTCTGGTCCAGACTTCACATCCTCAGAGGCTCTCTTCACTTCAGCGCCAGCTGTTTCTTGTTTCTTCACTGCATTATCTTCCAGTTCCTCTGGGGTCTCTGCAGTGTCACCCTCAGCCTGGGTGTCACACCCTTCAACATGGCACTCTGTTCCTTTTAGAGATTTGGGGCTAAATTCGCTGTCATCCACCCCAGCACTTGGTAGTTCACCAGTCTGCTCACCACGACTGTTGGGGATTATTCCTTCCCCCACACTCTCTAGGATTCCATTTCCTATACCACTCTCGCCTGACAGACTATCAACTTCACACTTTGAAATCACGGGGACCACCACCATTACGTCCTTGGTTGGCTCCTTCTCTGCACTTGCAGCCCGCTGATTTCTGTCGTCACAATGTGTCAGTTCAATCTCTGATTCCTCAGTCTTTTGTAGGATATCACCTTCTGACTCCACCGTAGCAGGTGTTATTAGCACCATGTCTTCATTAACCAGGCATGTCACTTTCTCTGCACCCTCAGATGGCCTACACTGTGCCCCCTCTCGGCGCTTATTACGTCTTCGGCGTCGGGAGGAAGTTTTGCCCTTCTCGCCCATCTGTACCACACTGTACTCGTTTGTCACCTTACTAGAGTCAGTGTCTTTACTGGAGTCATCATCACTCCCCCTGGCATCCTGGACTATCATGTCCCCACTTAACCAGATATCTGCCTCCCTTTCTGGAGCTACCCCGTTTTTAACGGTCACACTATCGGTTATTCCCTTAGTCCTTATGTCACTAAGTTGGGTCCGTCCATCATTTTCTTTGGTCACCCCTAACTTAGGACAGTCAATTTTAGGAGGTGCTATCTCCTCCTTACCACACATAACTGCACAACAAGGACCCCTTTTCACCTCCCAATGTGGTGGGGTTTCCTTTGGGCTGTTCCGGCTCTTACACAAGCAACCGGATACGTCCCCCTGCTTCCACAAGTGCACAAATAATTTAGAGTCCCAACCTATAATAATTGGGTGCAGTAAATCTGAGACTACTCCAACATCATGAGAACCACTGTCCCAGGCTGTCTTAATGACCACTCTGGAGACCGGGTATTCTGTCTCATTATTGTGGGTGCAGCCGACGTGGATCTTCCTTCCAGGAATCAAGTGGACATCAGAGGTGGCCCTCACCAGGGTCACCAAGCTCCTTGAGTCTACGACTCCTGTTACAGATTCCCCATCCACTTCCACGGAAGACAGACGTGGCTTCTCGTCGGATGGGTGGTCTATATTGCAAACAGGACACTTGTGGCATGAGCACTGTTGTCCCTGGCTACAGTCCATCTGTGCCACTTCACCCTTGGATTTGGGATGCTCTGCACCCTTTTGGGGGACCACCCCTTTATGGGACTCCACCCCCTTATGGGCAACCACCCCTTTATGGGACTCCACCCCCTTATGGGCAACCACCCCTTTATGGGAAACCACCCCCTTATGGGAAACCACCCCCTTATGGGCAACCACCCCATTATGGGCAACCACCCCATTATGGGCAACTATTCCCTTATGGGACTCCGCCCCCTTTTGCGGTTTCCATGCAATGTCCTTAGCCCCCAGTTCACACTGTTTGCCCTCGTCTCCCTGGGCACCCAGTGTCCATACTGGCCCCTGAAGGGAACGCTCAAACTGGTCCATGGCTGTGACATCGCTACACACCGACAGCTCCTGCTGTCCCTGGACCAGGAACTGGTACAGCTCCTCCACAATGTCCGCAGGGACCATTCCCTCTTTTTGGCTTTTAGCCCCCACTGCTGTCACTGGACCTCCTGGCACATGCCGTTGGTGCTGCTGGCTCTGCAGCAGCTGGTTCAGGAGCCCCTTCATGCTGCAACGAAAAGAGGAACAGGAGGGGCGCTCCAATGGGTAATACCCGGTGGTCAAAGACAGGGGGGGGGTTAGAGAACCACTAACCTTTCCGGGTTGTACCGCCCGTACAACCAGGATCTCCAGCCTGTGGTGTATCACTGCTCACCAAGCAGGGCCTTGCAATTCCGGCTGGCCTGGAACCTCCAGTCGCTGGACTCTCGCCACTGCAGCACGGGTCCCCAACGACCTGCTGATTCACCGCCAGGTGCTTGAGAGTGCTGTCCCTGTTCGTGGACCCGCCGATCCACCGCCAGCTGCTTGAGTGCGCAGACAATTTTCGTGGACCCGCTGATCCACCGCAAACCGCTTCAAAAAATTTTCGTGGACCTGCCGATCCACCGCAAGCAGTCCGTATCCACAGGAATATGTCCTAGGCTGTTGCCCCTAGCAACCAGGCTGCGTTGCCCCTAGCAACCAGACCGCATGCCCGCATTCGAGACACCATATGTAACGTTGCGCCCTGCAACGTGGGGGTTTCACTCGCTTGCAGCGGTGTGAGGTAGCTTCAGCAACACACGTACACAGTCTCTTCATAGAAATTCTGGCAGTTTATTAAAAACACTCAGCATAAACTGCCCTCACACATAAACAATAAGTGCATAATAGAAGTTTAGCAACTTCCCCACTCTCTGGCTCCTGCCAGCGTACAACTCTAGCCAAGGTTCCTTCCAGCACCCAGGGCCCTCTGCAGACCCCTGTCTGTCTCTCCTCCTGGAGAGATTCGGCCCTACAGCCCTGGCCTGGCCGCACTCACCTCAGACTCTATATCAGAGCCTTGTGATCAGCCTCCGCACAGGCTGATACACCCAGAGCTCCCGGCTCTGCTCTCACTTGTTTCCAGTCCACACACTGGACATCTAGAGCCAGTCTCTCTCTAGACTGCCCTAGACACACTCTCCCAGGTTCAGAGACAGGATTGCTTTAACCCCTGGAGCCACCCCCACAGGTGGTAAGGAGTGTGTAATCAGCATCACACACCCTTCCATGGCTCTGCATGTAATGCAATCCTGTGGAACCACAGGTCCCAGCCAGCTTCACATTGCAGAGCACCCACGCTTCTGCAAAACATACCGGCCCTTTGTAATACAGCCGGTTGATACCTCACTATATATATATATATATATATATATATATATATATATATATAAAACCCCCATCCTCCCTTGTGATACATACACCGCGGTGTCAGTGTGCACTGTGCGTGGCTAGGTCTGTTAAAGTGTTGCCGATCACATGCCGAGGAGGAGCTGCTGGATAGAGACAAGCGGGGTAGGTGAGTGCGGCTGCTGCCGGCTTCCCCATGTTATTACCTCCAATGTGTGTATATGTATGATGTATATATCTATGTATGTCAGTGCAGATGACTGTGTATAGATTTGTCTGTTTATATGTATTTTAGGGAATTTGTCTTCAAATATGTACCGTATATGTGCGTATGCCTGTGCCCACGATCTGGACTCGCTGTGTCCTGGAGGCAGCGGGTCCTGACCTGCGGGGCTGCACGCCTGCTCCGCAGGAGACCACAGCTGCCTGTGCCCACGATCAGGACTTGCAGGATTAGCGATTTTAAATTGTTGCAAAAACGTTCAAAATCGCTCATCGGTGACATCCCCCCCCCAAACTCAATTATCGTTCCTGCAGCACCACACATCGCTACGTGTGACACCGCAGGAATGAGGAACCTCTCCTTACCTGCGTCCACCGGCAATGAGGAAGGAAGGAGGTGGGCGGGAGGTTACGTCCCGCTCATCTCCGCCCCTCCGCTTTGATTGGGCGGCCGCTTAGTGACGTCGCTGTGATGCCGAACGAACCGCCCCCCTTAGAAAGGAGGCGGATCGCCGGTCACAGCGACGTCGCTAGGCAGGTAAGTAGTGTGACGGGTCCGGGCAATGTTGTGCGCCACGGGCAGCGATTTGCTCGTGTCGCACAACCGATGGGGGCGGGTACGCTTTCTAGCGATAACGGTAACGATATCGCAGCGTGTAAAGCGGCCTTTATTGTAGTAGTGAAAATATATGGGTTTGGGATTGGCGTGGGCAGATGTCCCCGGCCTGTACACTGTGTGTGCCCCTCCATTATATCCACTACATACATCATGATACATGTAGAATATCTTGATGGAGGGGCACACACAGTCTGTGGAGGCAGACATTGGAAATATCCAAGATAGAACACTTTGATAGAAGACACCCTCGTGTCCACCTTATAGAAAATTACAATCCCCCCCTTTCACATAGTGTGCCACCATAGGAGGGCGCCGTTGCCTGCTGCCAGTGAACAGGTCGGCAATCACCTCCACAGAACAGGTCACCGGTCCGTCTCCATTCTTCAGGCTGCTGGACTCCAGCGTGGCCTGCAAAAACGCCGTCTGCCGACACCATTACAGAGGACGCTCCTCTCCGGCAGACAGGTGGGCAGGACTCCCTCAGCCGTGCCGCACCCTGTATGTTGCTAGTACGTCCTGCCCAGGGCTGCCACCAGGAATTTCAGGGCCCTATACTGCCAAAATTTTTGAGCCCCCATCAGAGTCCGCTCCACCACAGCTCCACCTCTACCCCTCGAAACTGTGACAATAGAAATAAGTTGTTTCCAGCATCACGTCCAAGAAATAAGGTTAAAAACCAATTTTATTCCATAAGGTTAAAACCAGCACTAGACTGGACGGACGTCCACGACGTATAAAACAGTGGCTTACACGTTTCACACCTACAAGAGGTTCTAAAGGGGGCTTTACACGCTACGATATCGTTAATGAATTATCGTCGGGGTCACGTTGTTTGTGACGCACATCCGGCGTCATTAGCGACATTGCAGCGTGTAACACTTAAGAGCGACCTAAAACGATCGCAAAAGCGGCAAAAATCGTTTGCCGTGGAGAGGTCGTCCTAAAACAAAAAATCTTTACCTCTCATTAGCGATGTTGCTTGTTGTTCCTGCAGCAGCGCACATCGCTATGTGTGACACTGCAGGAGCGAGGAACATCTCCTACCTGCCTCCACCGGCCATGCGGAAGGAAGGAGGTGGGCGGGATATTTACATCCCGCTCATCTCCACCCCTCCGCTTCTATTGGCCGCCTGCCGCGTGACGTCGCTGTGACGCCGCACTAACCGCCCCTTTAGAAAGGAGGCAGATCGCCGGCCAGAGCGACGTCGCAGGGCAGGTAAGTCCGTGTGACGGGGGTAAGCGAGGTTGTGCGCGACGGGCAGCGATTTGCCCGTGTCGCACAACCGACGGGGGCGGGTACGATTGCTTGCGATCTCGCTAGCGAGATCGGAGCGTGTAAAGCCCGCTTTAGTCTTACACATATCCTGCTAGATCTGCACAAGTTATGGAATAAAATTGTTTTTTAACCTCATTTCTTGGACGTGACGCTGGAAACAACTTTCTTCTATTGGCGGACTTTGCCTCTTTGAACACGGAGTCAACCTCCCTTCACCGTACCCCAGAGAAAGGACGCAGGTGATGCATTTACCGGGTGAGCGGAGATCCTCCTGTGCATACTGACCTCCAACCTTCCACAGTCCACCACCACTGGAAAATCTCCAATTCTGCAAACACCAATCAAACATTGACCGCTAGTCGTCATTTTGACAGCCCAAAAGCTGCATGCACTGTTTCTCAAATGATGAGCCCCAGTCAGAATCGTCAGCCATATGCGTATATCTAATATATAAAGCCGAGTGTGTATATATGTGTGTGTATATGTATGTATGTGTGTATGTGTATGTATGTATGTGTGTATGTATGTCCACTAAAGGAATCCGCACCAACACATTTACAATCACAATATTTTGCACAAATACCCCATTTAACTCAGGGAACATCATAGACTATGTTTTGAAGGGAAAATTTAACCCCGCGCTATAGTTATTCGCCAAAAAACCTCCCTACATTGAAGTCAATGGAGCTGGAAGCTACAGGTCATTAATAGGAGCTGTGATTGGTTGCTATAGGTAACGAAGGACATTGTTAGTATAAGAAGCTTATGTGTAAGGTAATATGATATCAGTGAAGAGACGGATAGAAAAGGAAAGAGAGAAAGGGAAAGAGACAGAGACAGCCAGGAAAAGAGACAGACAGACTGCCAGGCAGGGAAAGAGACAGACAGACATAGACTGCCAGTTAGGGAAACAGACAGACAGTGACAGCCAGCCAGGGAGAGACAGACAGACAGAGACTGCCAGTAAGGGAAAGAGACAGTCAGAGACTGCCAGGCAGGGAAAGAGACAGACAGAGACTGCCAGGCAGGGAAAGAGACAGACAGACAGAGACTGCCAGGCAGTGAAAGAGACAGACAGAGACTGCCAGGAAGGGAAAGAGACAGACAGACAGAGACTGCCAGGCAGGGAAAGAGACAGACAGAGACTGCCAGGCAGGGAAAGAGACAGACAGCAAGGGAAAGAGACAGACAGACTGCCAGGCAGGGAAAGAGACAGACAGAGACTGCCAGGAAGGGAAAGAGACAGACAAAGACTGCCAGGCAGTGAAAGAGACAGACAGAGACGGCCAGGCAGTGAAAGAGACAGACAGAGACTGCCAGGAAGGAAAAGAGACAGACAAAGACTGCCAGGCAGGGAAAGAGACAGACAGAGACTGCCAGGCAGTGAAAGAGACAGACAGAGACTGCCAGGAAGGGAAAGAGACAGACAGGCAGGGAAGAGACAGACAGAGACTACCAGGCAGGGAAAGAGACAGACAGACAGAGACTGCCAGGCAGGGAAAGAGACAGAGACTGCCAGCCAGAAAAAGAGACAGATAGAGACTGCCAGTTAGGGAAAGAGACAGACAGTGACAGCCAGCCAGGAAAAGAGACAGAGACTGCCAGGCAGGGAAAGAGACAGTCAGCAAGGGAAAGAGACAGACAGACTGCCAGGCAGTGAAAGAAACAGACAGACAGGGAAGAGACAGACAGAGACTGCCAGGCAGGGAAAGAGACTGCCAGGCAGGGAAGAGACAGACAGACAGAGACTGCCAGGCAGGGAAAGAGACAGACAGAGACTACCAGGCAGGGAAAGAGACAGACAGACAGAGACTGCCAGGCAGGGAAAGAGACAGACAGTGACAGCCAGTTAGGGAAAGAGACAGACAGTGACAGCCAGCCAGGAAAAGAGACAGAGACTGCCAGGCAGGGAAAGAGTCAGACAGACAGTGACAGCCAGCCAGGGAAAAAGACAGACAGACAGACTGCCAGGCAGGGAAAGAGACAGACAGAGACTGCCAGGCAGGACAGCCAGGGAAAGAGACAGTGACAGCCAGCCAGGAAAAGAGACAAACAGATAGAGACTGCCAGGCAGCGAAAGAGACAAACAGAGACTGCCAGGCAGGATAAGAGACAGACAGAGACTGCTAGGCAGGGAAAGAGACAGACAGAAAATCTCCTCAAAAGCCTGATATTACCCAAATTTGTCTATCTGTTTTCAATGCTCCCTATACATGTTCCTAATGCATTTCTAAACAAGGTGAACTCTTTTTTTTTTTTTTTTAAACTACATATGGAAAAACGCAAGACACCGTATAAGTGCACGCACACCCTTAGGCCCCCTTCACACGTCCGTGAAAAACACGCACGTGTGTTACGGGCCGTTTTTCGGGTCCGTGTCCCGTTTTTGTGTCCGTTTTTATGGTCCGTGTGGCACCTGTGTGAATTGCGTATGCTAGCCGTGTTTGTGTGCAGAACGTCCGTGTGTGCGTGTGGAATTAACGTGTATGTGTACGTGGAATGTCCGTGTGTGTGATGCACAATGTCGTTTATAAATGTCGGCTGACAGCAGACAGAGTTGCGCGATGAGAATGAACTCGGGTGAACTTCACCCGACTTCATCCTCATACCGCGGCTCTGTCTGTGTCGAGTACTGATTAGCGGTCACCTGTGAAGGATTCACCGGTGACCGCTAATCCCCCGATTGACTGAAGTGTCCCCCCCTCTCTCATACTTACCGTTCCCCGATCTCCGGCGCAGCGCTGCACGGCATTCACACTGCTGCGGCGGCTTTTACTATTTTGAAAAAGCCGGCCGCTCATTAAACAATCTCCTATTCCCTGCTTTCCCCGCCCACCGGCGCCTATGATTGGTTACAGTGAGACACGCCCCCACGCTGAGTGACAGGTGTCACACTGCACCCAATCACAGCAGCCGGTGGGCGTGTCTATACTGTGCAGTAAAAAAAATAAATAAATAATTAAAAAAAAACGGCGTGCGGTTTCCACCAATTTTAATGCCAGCCAGATAAAGCCATACGGCTGAAGGCTGGTATTCTCAGGATGGGGAGCTCCACGTTATGGGGAGCCCCCCACCCTAACAATATCAGTCAGCAGCCGCCCAGAATTGCCGCATACATTAGATGCGACAGTTCTGGGACTGTACCCGGCTCTTCCCGATTTGCCCTGGTGCCGTTGGCAAATCGGGGTAATAAGGAGTTATTGGCAGCCCATAGCTGACAATAAGTCCTAGATTAATCATGTCAGGCGTCTATGAGACACCCTCCATGATTAATCTGTAAGTTACAGTAAAAAAACACACACACCCGAAAAAATCCTTTATTTGAAATAAAAAACACACACAAATTCCCTCATTACCAATTTATTAACCCCGACAAACCCTCCATGTCCGGCGTAATCCACGGACCTCCAGCGTCGCGTCCAGCTCTGCTGCATGGAGGTGACAGGAGCTGCAGAAGACACCACCGCTCCGGTCACCTACACACAGCAAATGAGATGAGTAGCGCGATCAGCTGCTGTCACTGAGGTTACCCGCGGCCACCGCTGGATCCAGCGGTGGCCGCGAGTTACCTGACTGACAGCAGCTGATCGTGCTACTCACCTCATTTGCTGTGAGCTCCTCTGTCTTGCCTCTCTATTTTTGTCTTGCTTGGATGGAATATTAATATTTTTATTACCAATAAAGAAACTGTTTTTTAAGAAAATTCTACTTTCTCCTGAAGTTGCTGGAATTTCTTCCTTTCTTCATGTGTTCCCACCCAGGTCAGGGTGTTTCCGTGCACCAGAGGTAAGATTTGGGAGTGAAGAGGGGAGAGCTGAAGTTTCTTCGTTTTTGATATTGTTTAATGAGCGGCCGGCTTTTTCAAAATAGTAAAAGCCGCCGCAGCAGTGTGAATGCCGTGCAGCGCCGGTGATCGGGGATCGGTAAGTATGAGAGAGGGGGGGGAAACTGACCGACAGACTGTGAGAGAGGGACAGACAGACAGAGAGACCGACAGAGAGACAGAGAGACCGACCGACGGACTCAGGGAGATTGACCGACATACACAGAAATAGAAAGAATGGCCGACATCACTAGAAATAAAAACACCAAACGGACACGGACTATAGGTAGATGCATACGTGTTTACTAACGTGTGTGCACATACCCATAGACTTTCATTGTGTCCACGTGTGCGTGCTCCGTGCAGATAACGGACATGCATCCGTGCCAAACGCAAACACATACGGATCACGGACACGCGGACACGGACATAATGAAATAACGGACGTGTGACCACAATCAAGAATTAACATTGGTGCACGTTTGTCCGTGTCTCCGGTATATACGGAAACGGACCAAACACGCACGTGTATCACGGACGTGTGAAGGGGGCCTTAGGGGTACTTTGCACACTACGACATCGCAAGCCGATGCTTGCGATGCCGAGCGCGATAGTCCCCGCCCCCGTCACAGCTGCGATATCTTGTGATAGCTGCCGTAGCGAACATTATCGCTACGGCAGCTTCACATGCACTCATCTGCCCTGCGACGTCGCTCTGGCCGGCGACCCACCTCCTTCCTAAGGGGGCGGGTCGTGCGGCGTCACATGGCAGGCGGCCAATAGAAGCGGAGGGGTGGAGATAAGCGGGATGTAAACATCCCGCCCACCTCCGTCCTTCTGCATTGCCGGCGCGAGCCGCGGTGACGCAGGTCGGAGATGTTCCTCGCTCCTGCGGCTTCTCACACAGCGATGTGTGCTGCCGCAGGGGAACGAGCAACAACATTGTACCGTCGCTGCAGCTACATTATAGAAATGTCGGACACTACGCCGATGATACGATTACGACGCTTTTGCGCTCATTAATCGTATAAAAAACGCTTTACACACTACGATATCGACAGCGACGCCGGATGTGCGTCACTTTCGATTTGACCCCACCGACATCGCAGCTGCGATGTCGTAGTGTGCAAAGTACCCCTACCACTACCAAGGGGGAAGGGAGGGATGGGAGCCCCAAATATCAAATTGTATTACCAAGCAGCAGTTCTATCCCGCGCTGTCGCTATCATCCGAAACCCTAGAAATAAAATCTGGATTGATATAGAGAATGACTCCTTTACCTCTCAGGACGCGACTGCAGATATCAGTTATATTATACAGCAGTGACATCACCGCTCTGCAGATATCAGTTATATTATACAGCAGTGACATCACCGCTCTGCAGATATCAGTTATATTATACAGGAGGTGACATCACCGCTCTGCAGATATCAGTTATATTATACAGCAGTGACATCACCGCTCTGCAGATATCAGTTATATTACACAGCAGTGACATCACCGCTCTTCAGATATCAGTTATATTATACAGCAGTGACATCACCGCTCTGCAGATATCAGTTATATTATACAGCAGTGACATCACCGCTCTGCAGATATCAGTTATATTATACAGCAGTGACATCACCGCTCTGCAGATATCAGTTATATTATACAGGAGGTGACATCACCGCTCTGCAGATATCAGTTATATTATACAGCAGTGACATCACCGCTCTGCAGATATCAGTTATATTATACAGCAGTGACATCACCGCTCTGCAGATATCAGTTATATTATACAGCAGTGACATCACCGCTCTGCAGATATCAGTTATATTATACAGCAGTGACATCACCGCTCTGCAGATATCAGTTATATTATACAGCAGTGACATCACCGCTCTGCAGATATCAGTTATATTACACAGCAGTGACATCACCACTCTTCAGATATCAGTTATATTATACAGGAGGTGACATCACCGCTCTGCAGATATCAGTTATATTACACAGCAGTGACATCACCACTCTTCAGATATCAGTTATATTATACAGCAGTGACATCACTGCTCTCCAGATATCAGTTATATTACACAGCAGTGACATCGCCGCTCTCCAGATATCAGTTATATTATACAGCAGTGACATCACCGCTCTGCAGATATCAGTTATATTATACAGCAGTGACATCACCGCTCTGCAGATATCAGTTATATTACACAGCAGTGACATCACCGCTCTTCAGATATCAGTTATATTATACAGGAGGTGACATCACCGCTCTCCAGATATCAGTTATATTATACAGCAGTGACATCACCGCTCTGCAGATATCAGTTATATTATACAGCAGTGACATCACCGCTCTTCAGATATCAGTTATATTATACAGGAGGTGACATCACCGCTCTGCAGATATCAGTTATATTACACAGGAGGTGACATCACCGCTCTGCAGATATCAGTTATATTATACAGCAGTGACATCACCGCTCTGCAGATATCAGTTATATTATACAGCAGTGACATCACCGCTCTGCAGATATCAGTTATATTATACAGCAGTGACATCACCGCTCTGCAGATATCAGTTATATTACACAGCAGTGACATCACCGCTCTGCAGATATCAGTTATATTATACAGCAGTGACATCACCGCTCTGCAGATATCAGTTATATTACACAGCAGTGACATCACCGCTCTCCAGATATCAGTTATATTATACAGCAGTGACATCACCGCTCTGCAGATATCAGTTATATTATACAGCAGTGATATCACCGCTCTGCAGATATCAGTTATATTACACAGCAGTGATATCACCGCTCTGCAGATATCAGTTATATTATACAGCAGTGACATCACCGCTCTGCAGATATCAGTTATATTACACAGCAGTGATATCACCGCTCTGCAGATATCAGTTATATTATACAGCAGTGACATCACCGCTCTGCAGATATCAGTTATATTATACAGCAGTGACATCACCTCTCTGCAGATATCAGTTATATTATACAGCAGTGACATCACCGCTCTGCAGACCTCAGTTATATTATACAGCAGTGACATCACCGCTCTGCAGATATCAGTTATATTATACAGCAGTGACATCACCGCTCTGCAGATATCAGTTATATTATACAGGAGGTGATATCACCGCTCTGCAGATATCAGTTATATTATACAGCAGTGACATCACCGCTCTGCAGATATCAGTTATATTATACAGCAGTGACATCACCTCTCTGCAGATATCAGTTATATTATACAGCAGTGACATCACCGCTCTGCAGACCTCAGTTATATTATACAGCAGTGACATCACCGCTCTGCAGATATCAGTTATATTACACAGCAGTGACATCACCGCTCTTCAGATATCAGTTATATTATACAGGAGGTGACATCACCGCTCTCCAGATATCAGTTATATTATACAGCAGTGACATCACCGCTCTGCAGATATCAGTTATATTATACAGCAGTGACATCACCGCTCTGCAGATATCAGTTATATTATACAGCAGTGACATCACCGCTCTTCAGATATCAGTTATATTATACAGGAGGTGACATCACCGCTCTGCAGATATCAGTTATATTACACAGGAGGTGACATCACCGCTCTGCAGATATCAGTTATATTATACAGCAGTGACATCACCGCTCTGCAGATATCAGTTATATTATACAGCAGTGACATCACCGCTCTGCAGATATCAGTTATATTATACAGCAGTGACATCACCGCTCTGCAGATATCAGTTATATTACACAGCAGTGACATCACCGCTCTGCAGATATCAGTTATATTATACAGCAGTGACATCACCGCTCTGCAGATATCAGTTATATTACACAGCAGTGACATCACCGCTCTCCAGATATCAGTTATATTATACAGCAGTGACATCACCGCTCTGCAGATATCAGTTATATTATACAGCAGTGACATCACCGCTCTGCAGATATCAGTTATATTATACAGCAGTGATATCACCGCTCTGCAGATATCAGTTATATTACACAGCAGTGATATCACCGCTCTGCAGATATCAGTTATATTATACAGCAGTGACATCACCGCTCTGCAGATATCAGTTATATTACACAGCAGTGATATCACCGCTCTGCAGATATCAGTTATATTATACAGCAGTGACATCACCGCTCTGCAGATATCAGTTATATTATACAGCAGTGACATCACCTCTCTGCAGATATCAGTTATATTATACAGCAGTGACATCACCGCTCTGCAGACCTCAGTTATATTATACAGCAGTGACATCACCGCTCTGCAGATATCAGTTATATTATACAGCAGTGACATCACCGCTCTGCAGATATCAGTTATATTATACAGGAGGTGACATCACCGCTCTGCAGATATCAGTTATATTATACAGCAGTGACATCACCGCTCTCCAGATATCAGTTATATTATACAGCAGTGACATCACCTTTCTGCAGATATCAGTTAAATTATACAGCAGTGACATCACCGCTCTGCAGATATCAGTTATATTACACAGCAGTGATATCACCGCTCTCCAGATATCAGTTATATTATACAGCAGTGACATCACCACTCTTCAGATATCAGTTATATTACACAGCAGTGACATCACCGCTCTGCAGATATCAGTTATATTATACAGCAGTGACATCACCGCTCTGCAGATATCAGTTATATTATACAGCAGTGACATCATCGCTCTGCAGATATCAGTTATATTACACAGCAGTGACATCACCACTCTGCAGATATCAGTTATATTATACAGGAGGTGACATCACCGCTCTGCAGATATCAGTTATATTATACAGCAGTGACATCACCACTCTGCAGATATCAGTTATATTATACAGCAGTGACATCACCACTCTTCAGATATCAGTTATATTACACAGCAGTGACATCACCACTCTTCAGATATCAGTTATATTATACAGCAGTGACATCACCGCTCTGCAGATATCAGTTATATTATACAGCAGTGACATCACCGCTCTGCAGATATCAGTTATATTACACAGCAGTGACATCACCGCACTGCAGATATCAGTTATATTACACAGCAGTGACATCACCGCTCTGCAGATATCAGTTATATTATACAGCAGTGACATCACCGCTCTGCAGATATCAGTTATATTATACAGCAGTGACATCACCGCTCTGCAGATATCAGTTATATTATACAGGAGGTGACATCACCGCTCTGCAGATATCAGTTATATTATACAGCAGTGACATCACCACTCTTCAGATATCAGTTATATTACACAGCAGTGACATCACCGCTCTGCAGATATCAGTTATATTATACAGCAGTGACATCACCGCTCTGCAGATATCAGTTATATTATACAGCAGTGACATCACCGCTCTGCAGATATCAGTTATATTACACAGGAGGTGACATCACCGCTCTGCAGATATCAGTTATATTATACAGCAGTGACATCACCGCTCTGCAGATATCAGTTATATTACACAGCAGTGACATCACCGCTCTCCAGATATCAGTTATATTACACAGCAGTGACATCACCGCTCTGCAGATATCAGTTATATTATACAGTAGTGACATCACCGCTCTGCAGATATCAGTTATATTATACAGCAGTGACATCACCGCTCTGCAGATATCAGTTATATTATACAGCAGTGACATCACCGCTCTGCAGATATCAGTTATATTATACAGCAGTGACATCACCGCTCTGCAGATATCAGTTATATTATACAGCAGTGACATCACCGCTCTGCAGATATCAGTTATATTATACAGCAGTGACATCACCGCTCTGCAGATATCAGTTATATTACACAGCAGTGACATCACCGCTCTCCAGATATCAGTTATATTACACAGCAGTGACATCACCGCTCTGCAGATATCAGTTATATTATACAGCAGTGACATCACCGCTCTGCAGATATCAGTTATATTACACAGCAGTGACATCACCGCTCTCCAGATATCAGTTATATTACACAGCAGTGACATCACCGCTCTGCAGATATCAGTTATATTATACAGCAGTGACATCACCGCTCTGCAGATATCAGTTATATTATACAGCAGTGACATCACCGCCCTGCAGATATCAGTTATATTATACAGGAGGTGTCATCACCGCTCTGCAGATATCAGTTATATTATACAGCAGTGACATCACCGCTCTGCAGATATCAGTTATATTATACAGCAGTGACATCACCGCTCTGCAGATATCAGTTATATTATACAGCAGTGACATCACCGCCCTGCAGATATCAGTTATATTATACAGGAGGTGACATCACTGCTCTGCAGATATCAGTTATATTATACAGCAGTGACATCACCGCTCTGCAGATATCAGTTATATTACACAGCAGTGACATCACCACTCTTCAGATATCAGTTATATTACACAGCAGTGACATCACCACTCTTCAGATATCAGTTATATTATACAGCAGTGACATCACCGCTCTGCAGATATCAGTTATATTATACAGCAGTGACATCACCGCTCTGCAGATATCAGTTATATTATACAGCAGTGACATCACCACTCTGCAGATATCAGTTATATTATACAGCAGTGACATCACCACTCTTCAGATATCAGTTATATTACACAGCAGTGACATCACCACTCTTCAGATATCAGTTATATTATACAGCAGTGACATCACCGCTCTGCAGATATCAGTTATATTATACAGCAGTGACATCACCACTCTCCAGATATCAGTTATATTATACAGCAGTGACATCACCGCTCTGCAGATATCAGTTATATTATACAGCAGTGACATCACCGCTCTGCAGATATCAGTTATATTATACAACAGTGACATCACCGCTCTGCAGATATCAGTTATATTATACAGCAGTGACATCACCGCTCTGCAGATATCAGTTATATTACACAGCAGTGACATCACCGCTCTGCAGATATCAGTTATATTATACAGCAGTGACATCACCGCTCTGCAGATATCAGTTATATTACACAGCAGTGACATCACCACTCTGCAGATATCAGTTATATTACACAGCAGTGACATCACCGCTCTGCAGATATCAGTTATATTATACAGGAGGTAACATCACCACTCTGCAGATATCAGTTATATTATACAGCAGAGACATCACCGCTCTCCAGATATCAGTTATATTATACAGCAGTGACATCACTGCTCTGCAGATATCAGTTATATTATACAGCAGTGACATCACCGCTCTGCAGATATCAGTTATATTATACAGCAGTGACATCACCGCTCTGCAGATATCAGTTATATTATACAGCAGTGACATCACCGCTCTGCAGATATCAGTTATATTATACAGCAGTGACATCACCGCTCTGCAGACATCAGTTATATTATACAGCAGTGACATCACCACTCTGCAGATATCAGTTATATTATACAGCAGTGACATCACCGCTCTGCAGATATCAGTTATATTATACAGGAGGTGACATCACCGCTCTGCAGATATCAGTTCTATTATACAGCACTGACATCACCGCTCTGCAGATATCAGTTATATTATACAGCAGTGACATCACCGCTCTGCAGATATCAGTTATATTATACAGGAGGTGACATCACCGCTCTGCAGATATCAGTTATATTATGCAGCAGTGACATCACCGCTCTGCAGATATCAGTTATATTATACAGCAGTGACATCACCGCTCTGCAGATATCAGTTATATTATACAGCAGTGACATCACCGCTCTGCAGATATCAGTTATATTATACAGCAGTGACATCACCGCTCTGCAGATTGCAGGGCACTGCGGCCGATGCCGCTGCCCCTGACTGCTGAGCCCCTCGCTACGTCCCCCATGGTCACCTCTCCCTCCTTCCCATTGTGCAATGCCCCCCGCTGACCCCCCTTCCCTGCTGGGACCTCCTCCAGGGCATATAAACAGCTGCCGGAGTCCCTCCTTCCTCTTACCACATCTGCCCTCAGGGTGAGCATCGCCGATGGTCCCCCTGGAAGCAGCGGTAAGAGAAAGGAGCGGACGGGAGGGAGCCGAATGGCTTGCCTCCCTTGTGGGCACCAGCTCCCTCCTGCCGGTTCCCAGCAGCGGTGGGCGCAGGTCTTCCAGACCCTCCCGTCCACCGCAGCGTCTAAGCCCCACCACAGATTCCAGGCGCAGGGCGGCCCGGTCCAGAAGGTCCGGTCCGCTTTCACCTCCTGCTCCCGGCCCTAGCTCCCGGCCCTAGCTCCCGGCCCTAGCCCCTGATCCCCCCCAACATCACGCCGGTCGCCATGGCCACCTCGCGCACCTCCCCCCGCCGGGATGACGCGGCCCCGTGTGACTCCCTGTGGCATACGGAGGTCGCGTCACATCCTGCTATCCATGTTCGCCGCGTCACTTCCTGTGATGCGGCGATCACATGATAACTCGTCACTTCCGGTTTCGGGCCCCGGACCGGAAGTGACGTCAGAATCCTGAAAAGCAACAGAATGCGGTGTTCGGCGCACATATCAGCTGTTTTTAACAGCTGACATGTGTGACTACAAGTTACGGGTGGAATCGCTTCCACCTGCAACTTGTAACCCCTTACATCTCGCTGCCAAAGTCTGGCAGCGAGATGTATATGCGCGGGCATTACTATCACGTACCACCGCCCCCACCGAAAGTCACGTGCGTGATCACATGACTTTCGTTGGTTGCCATGGTAGCACAGGGTCATGTGATGACGCCTGTAGCTACCTTGAGTCACTTGCTCTCAGTGCCGGCATACTTCCGGCATTGAGAGTAAAGCAGTGTATCTGCAGATCTCAGCTGTGTAGCTGAGATCTGCAGATAGTGCAGAGCGATCGAATTGTTGATCCATACATCCCCCTAAAGGGACAAGTTTAAAAAAAAAAAATAAATAAATAAATAAATAAATAAATAAAATAAAATAATAAAATAAAAAAAAAATAAAAAAAAAAAAATAAATAAAAAAAAAAAAAAATAAAATTAAAAAAAAATAAATAAATAAATAAATAAATATGTATACATATATACACATATTTGGTATCGCCAAGTTCAGAAAAGCTTGATCTATCAAAATATAAAGTCAATTAAAGAATAATAATGCTATAATGCTAATAATTTTATTCACTCGGGTAGCGCTGTCCACGGCGCTTTGTATGCATTGGCGACGCTGTCCCCATTGGAACTCACAATCTAGAGTCCCTAATCTGATTGTTAAATTTCGTAGCAGCAAAAAAAAAAAAAAAAAAAAAAACACAAACACCCAAAATTACGCTTTTGGTCACCGCGTGTTTTGCGTAACATCCAATAACAGGCGATCAAAAGTAGCATCTGCGCAAAATGGTACCATTAAAAAATGTAAACTCGAGACGCAAAATAAGCAGTCATTGCGCCATAGATCCCAAAATGAGAACGCTACGGGTTTCGGAAAATGGCGCAAAACGTACGCCACTTTTATTGGGCGATCTTGTTAACACCATCAGGAGTAGTTCTGGTTAACCCCGCGTTTGTACAACATCAGGATGTAACGCAGCAGCGCCCGACTTACACAGGGACGTGTTCTACTGCTGTGTATCACAGCTGGGAACTCACCTAACACCAGATACAGTTAAAATAAATAAATAAATAAAAAATTCGCGCAAACGAATACGTCGATATCTGTTCCCTAATATCAGTGGACCAAAAAACAGTCAACAAAGAAAAGAGTCAATTCGCAAAATACTGCAATACCATTTTCAACTCCTATAAAACCCATTGGGGTTCTGCGTGGTGGAAGTACGACGAAGAATTTAGAAGATGCTTGGCATTCCAACCGTTGGGAAGTTAAGGCCACCGATTCGTGGCTTATGATGGCGCAAAAGTCCCACCAGTCGTTTCCAGGCCCACCAAACTTTTCCTCTCACCACGCTACACCTGGAGCTGCAAATGTCCGCAGACCAGGTCGCTGTTGGCTTTTCAATGAAGGCCATCGCAGGTTTCAAGGACTCCGCAAATACAAGCACGAATGCTCATCGTGCGGAGGCAATCACACCTCCTCCAAATGCGATAAGCAACTAGACAGGCGTCACACTAAAAATGCACCACCAAGTCCCAAAGACTCCAGTGAACGTGCACGTGGTGGAGCCATTGCTAGAACGTTACCCCAATAAGGCTGCGGCCAACGCTATTAGGGACGGTTTCAACCACGGTTTCTTTATCCCCCTTTATGTTCTCCTCAGAACTAACCTTCGCCCCCAACCGCAAATCGGCCCGGGACCTCCCACAGGTCCTGGCGAACAAACTACTGAAGGAAGTGGCGTTAGGCCGACTAGCAGGCCCATTTATAGATTTACCATTCTTAAACCCTCGCGTTTCACCCCTAGGGATAGTGCCTAAGAAAGAAAAGGGTGAATTTCGCCTCATACACTACTTGTCCTTCCCGGCTGGGCGGTCAGTCAATGACGGCATCCCCACAGAGGACTCAGCAGTTTCCTACGCATTTTGACAAAGCGGTCACACTGGTGCGAAAAGCAGGGTAAGGAGCACTAATGGCAAAATCGGACATAGCATCTGCTTTTCACCCGCTACTAGTGCACCCCGATTGTCCCACCTGCTAGGGCGCTATTTCAACAAAAAATTCTGTTACCACATGTGAATTACCATGGGTTGCTCCATATCCTGCTCACACTTCGAGCTCTTCAGCTCTTTCCTGGAATGGGTGGTTAAGGACGTGGCAAAGAATAAATTGGTCACCCATTATTTGGATGATTTCTTGTTCGTTTTCCCACACCAACTCTAAAGCATGCTCAACCGCGTTAAAATCTGTCCAGGTCATAGCGGACAAGTTTGGTTTCCGCTGTTGGCCGAAAAAACAGTTGGCCCTGTGACCTGCCTTTTCATTTGAGAATCGAAATAGACTCAATTATCATGATGTTTCGGCTACCACTCGAAAAGGTTGAAAAAACCACATCGCTCATTGACGGGTTCTGCGCGGTTCGTAAGGTAACCCTGGCGCAAATGCAATCTCTATTAGGCTTGCTCGCCTTCGCCTTTAGAGTCATGCCCATGGGAAGGGGCTTTTCCCTGAGGCTCTGCCTGGCCACTAGGAGCATAACTGCCTCCCATCAAAGGATTTGCATCACCAGCGCTCTACGTGAGGAGCTCGGTGTATGAAGGTCCTTCATAGCTACTTACAATGGGCGTTCATGTTTCCAGGAACAGGAAGTTTCCAGCGCTGATATATCTATTTTCGGATGCTGCCGGGTCCACCGGATTCGGCCTTTACCTTGGTCCCAATTGGTGCGCTAATCGCTGGCCCAACACATGGCACCTGTCTGGGTGGACAAAAAAAAAAAAAAAAAAACAAAAAACTTTACTCGAGCTGTTCCCTATAATAGTAGCTACAAGTCTTTGGGCAAAAAAGTTGGCGAACAATCGGACCCGCTTCAGGACTGACTACATAAGTGTCGTCCACGCCGTTAACCACCTCGCATCTTCCTCACCACCGGTGATCAGCTTGCTACGATACTTAGTTCTTAAGTGCCTTGAACATAATATCTGGGTCAGGGCCATCCACATACCGGGGATTGATAATACTATCGCTGATGCCTTATTGCATTTGATTTTCAGAAGTTTCGAGCATTGCACCCAGAATCTGACAACAATGGCCAAAAGTGTCCACAGTCCCTCTGGACGGTCCCTGTGGACAGTTGATTCCGCTGGTTAAGGCATCCCATCAACGTGGCATTTGTATGGTAAGGCTGGGGACGAATGATTTCAATATAGTTCAACCGCTGCCTAGCCAGGTGTCCGCGGTTTTTCTTAGCAATTCCGTTGCTCGAGACATAACGCATCTACATACCAGTGGCTTGCCGGGCACAGTAGCGTAGTTGCGGGTTGCAGGAATAGCCTCTCACTTTCAGGTTCGTGGATGGACCGATGTCACCAAGGCCTTTCTGTTCAAACAGGCCGTTAAAGGCTGAAAGCGCTGGTGCACGGAGAACAGGAAGGCCAATTCATTCGCCATCCTTTCCGGCATAATAAACCAGCTAGGTGACGTTTGCACCAATGACAGCGAGGTCCTCTTGTTCTCGGCCGCCTTCTCGCTAGCATTCTTCGGAGCTTTGATGGTCAGCGAATTAGTTAGCAGGTCCCTAGGTCGCACCGGTGGTCTGTTACGCGACAATGTTATAGTTTGCAATGGTGGAGTACGGGTTCGCATAAGGCGCTCCAAAACAGATCAGCTCGGTAGAGGAGTTTGGTTCCCTATTTTCCCGTTTTCAGGTATCCTATGTCCCATCCTTACCTTGCAGCGACACTTAGAGTCTTGGGTTCCCAACAAATTCTTCTTGGAGCACGCAGAGTGATCCCGCTCATGGCGACACAACTTTCGGCATTGCTCAAAATGTCTATTTCCTACCTGGACCTACAACCAGGAGATTATGGCATGCACTCCTTCCGCATCGACACGACAACCGAGGCAGCAAGGGCCAGCTTCATACCTATCCGTGCAGTCCTGTAGTTCCCTGCCACCAGTTGTCCACTGTTTGGCACGTTTATATATTACACAAAAAAAAAAAAAAAATTGTTAACCGAAATGATATACATATATTTATTTATCTAAGCACCTTCAAACCTAAAGAAACATTAATACAATGATGTTTACTGACACGATGATGGAAAATGTTTTGCATACAAGAGAAGTAACCGTTTTTCTTTTAGATCTGTCGAGACCTAGCATCTGGATCCTAGGTCACTCACACATATTCTGGGCAGCACGGCGGACTGAGTCGAGACCGGGTGGAAGCGTGCTGGGAGTTTGTGACCTCAAGTTTCACTGGAGAAGAGTTCGGGGCCTGGCCTGGGCCCAGGTCCTGCCCGTGGTAGTGAGCATATCCAGAGTAGCCACTGGCCTAGTAGTGCTGGTCATTCACGGGTGGAAATGACCTGGTAAAGGTGAGGATCCAGGATCTGCTTGCGGTCATGCAAGTGGTCCTAGATAAGTTCAGCAGCTTCTTTCCTAGATAAGTTCAGCAGCTTCTTTCCTAGATAAGTTCAGCAGCTTCTTTAGCAACGTAGTGGGGTATGGTCCAGTATATTACCGAGATTGAGTTGTACAGGGGCAAGGAACATAGCTGCTGTGGAAAGGTCAAGGCAACAAGTTAATATGCAGATCGCCAAATTTATAGCGTCAGGAAGAGGGATAGTGCCTGGACACGAGATGCTGGAATCAGAGGTCAGCCGTTTGGTGCTAGAGGATGGTTTTAGCCTTAATGATATAGGCCTAGAAAATTTCCTGTCGGACAGTAAGGATGGGGTTGAGCGGGCCATAAGGGCCCTGTGTGGGGGTCGCAGCTCAGGCTTGGGCCTTCGCCACTCCGTGGCCGGTGGAAGAGGGATTTGGTGAGAGTCAACCTGCCACGGACGGCCGTAGGCATCGGGCCTCCTCCCTCAGGTTTAAGGCGGATTTGTGCCTGTGGTTAAAGCTGTGGCCAAAATAACAAGCAACCCCCTTTTATATCAACATTGAATGGTGTTACGTGGATACCTTCAATAAAGTACAAAAGAAAGATATTCCATGTGTGGTCTCATTCATTGCGCGGTGGGGAGGGGGAACCGGTTGGTGGGTCTCGGCAGTCTGCAGGGCACTGCGGCCGATGCCGCTGCCCCTGACTGCTGAGCCCCTCGCTACGTCCCCCATGGTCACCTCTCCCTCCTTCCCATTGTGCAATGCCCCCCGCTGACCCCCCTTCCCTGCTGGGACCTCCTCCAGGGCATATAAACAGCTGCCGGAGTCCCTCCTTTCTCTTACCACATCTGCCCTCAGGGTGAGCATCGCCCGCCCTCCCTCCCTTAAGAAGGTTCTGTTACAAGTTCGGAAGTCAAAGCTGGTGGAAGAGGGATTTGGAGAACCTACCTGCCACGGACGGCCGTAGGCATCGGGCCTCCTCCCTCAGGTTTAAGGCGGTTTTGTGCCTACGGAAAAAGGTTATGGTTCAATTTCAAAGTCACAGCCGGTGGAAGAGGGATTTGGTGAGAGCCAACCTGCCACGGACGGCCGTAGGCATCGGGCCTCCTCCCTCAGGTTTAAGGCGGATTTGTGCCTGTGGTTAAAGCTGTGGCCAAAATAACAAGCAACCCCCTTTTATATCAACATTGAATGGTGTTACGTGGATACCTTCAATAAAGTACAAAAGAAAGATATTCCATGTGTGGTCTCCTTCATTGCGCGGTGGGGAGGGGGAACCGGTTGGTGGGTCTCGGCAGTCCAGTTATATTATACAGCAGTGACATCACCACTCTTCAGATATCAGTTATATTACACAGCAGTGACATCACCGCTCTGCAGATATCAGTTATATTATACAGCAGAGACATCACCACTCTGCAGATATCAGTTATATTATACAGCAGTGACATTACCGCTCTGCAGATATCAGTTATATTACACAGCAGTGACATCACCGCTCTGCAGATATCAGTTATATTACACAGCAGTGACATCACCGCTCTGCAGATATCAGTTATATTACACAGCAGTGACATCACCGCTCTGCAGATATCAGTTATATTATACAGCAGTGACATCACCGCTCTGCAGATATCAGTTATATTATACAGCAGTGACATCACCGCTCTGCAGATATCAGTTATATTATACAGCAGTGACATCACCGCTCTGCAGATATCAGTTATATTATACAGCAGAGACATCACCGCTCTGCAGATATCAGTTATATTATACAGCAGTGACATCACCGCTCTGCAGATATCAGTTATATTATACAGCAGTGACATCACCGCTCTGCAGATATCAGTTATATTATACAGCAGTGACATCACCGCTCTGCAGATATCAGTTATATTATACAGCAGAGACATCACCGCTCTGCAGATATCAGTTATATTATACAGCAGTGACATCACCACTCTGCAGATATCAGTTATATTACACAGCGGTGACATTACCGCTCTGCAGATATCAGTTATATTATACAGCAGTGACATCACCGCTCTGCAGATATCAGTTATATTATACAGCAGTGACATCACCGCTCTGCAGATATCAGTTATATTATACAGCAGTGACATCACCGCTCTGCAGATATCAGTTATATTATACAGCAGTGACATCACCGCTCTCCAGATATCAGTTATATTATACAGCAGTGACATCACCGCTCTGCAGATATCAGTTATATTATACAGCAGTGACATCACCGCTCTGCAGATATCAGTTATATTATACAGGAGGTGACATCACCGCTCTGCAGATATCAGTTATATTATACAGCAGTGACATCACCGCTCTGCAGATATCAGTTATATTATACAGCAGTGACATCACCGCTCTGCAGATATCAGTTATATTATACAGCAGTGACATCACCGCTCTTCAGATATCAGTTATATTATACAGCAGTGACATCACCGCTCTGCAGATATCAGTTATATTATACAGCAGTGACATCACCGCTCTGCAAATATCAGTTATATTACACAGCAGTGACATCATCACTCTTCAGATATCAGTTATATTATACAGCAGTGACATCACCGCTCTGCAGATATCAGTTATATTATACAGCAGTGACATCACCGCTCTCCAGATATCAGTTATATTATACAGCAGTGACACCACCGCTCTGCAGATATCAGTTATATTATACAGCAGTGACATCACCGCTCTGCAGATATCAGTTATATTATACAGCAGTGACATCACCGCTCTCCAGATATCAGTTATATTATACAGCAGTGACATCACCACTCTTCAGATATCAGTTATATTATACAGCAATGACATCACCGCTCTCCAGATATCAGTTATATTATACAGCAGTGACATCACCTTTCTGCAGATATCAGTTATATTACACAGCAGTGACATCACCGCTCTCCAGATATCAGTTATATTATACAGCAGTGACATCACCACTCTTCAGATATCAGTTATATTATACAGCAGTGACATCACCGCTCTGCAGATATCAGTTATATTATACAGCAGTGACATCACCGCTCTCCAGATATCAGTTATATTATACAGCAGTGACATCACCGCTCTGCAGATATCAGTTATATTATACAGCAGTGACATCACCGCTCTGCAGATATCAGTTATATTATACAGCAGTGACATCACCGCTCTCCAGATATCAGTTATATTATACAGCAGTGACATCACCACTCTTCAGATATCAGTTATATTATACAGCAATGACATCACCGCTCTCCAGATATCAGTTATATTATACAGCAGTGACATCACCTTTCTGCAGATATCAGTTATATTACACAGCAGTGACATCACCGCTCTCCAGATATCAGTTATATTATACAGCAGTGACATCACCACTCTTCAGATATCAGTTATATTACACAGCAGTGACATCACCGCTCTGCAGATATCAGTTATATTATACAGCAGTGACATCACCGCTCTCCAGATATCAGTTATATTATACAGCAGTGACATCACCACTCTTCAGATATCAGTTATATTACACAGCAGTGATATCACCACTCTGCAGATATCAGTTATATTATACAGCAGTGACATCACCGCTCTGCAGATATCAGTTATATTATACAGCAGTGACATCACCGCTCTGCAGATATCAGTTATATTATACAGCAGTGACACCACCGCTCTGCTGATATCAGTTATATTATACAGCAGTGACATCACCACTCTGCAGATATCAGTTATATTATACAGCAGTGACATCACCGCTCTTCAGATATCAGTTGTATTATACAGCAGAGACATCACCGCTCTGCAGATATCAGTTATATTACACAGCAGTGACATCACCGCTCTGCAGATATCAGTTATATTACACAGCAGTGACATCACCGCTCTGCAGATATCAGTTATATTATACAGCAGTGACATCACCGCTCTGCAGATATCAGTTATATTATACAGCAGTGACATCACCACTCTCCAGATATCAGTTATATTATACAGCAGTGACATCACCGCTCTGCAGATATCAGTTATATTATACAGCAGTGACATCACCGCTCTGCAGATATCAGTTATATTATACAGCAGTGACATCACCGCTCTGCAGATATCAGTTATATTATACAGCAGTGACATCACCGCTCTGCAGATATCAGTTATATTATACAGCAGTGACATCACCGCTCTGCAGATATCAGTTATATTATACAGCAGTGACATCACCACTCTGCAGATATCAGTTATATTATACAGCAGTGACATCACCGCTCTGCAGATATCAGTTATATTATACAGCAGTGACATCACCGCTCTGCAGATATCTGTTATATTACACAGCAGTGACATCACCGCTCTGCAGATATCAGTTATATTATGCAGCAGTGACATCACCGCTCTTCAGATATCAGTTATATTATACAGCAGTGACATCACCGCTCTGCAGATATCAGTTATATTATACAGCAGTGACATCACCGCTCTGCAGATATCAGTTATATTATACAGCAGTGACATCACCGCTCTCCAGATATCAGTTATATTATACAGCAGTGACATCACCTTTCTGCAGATATCAGTTATATTACACAGCAGTGATATCACCGCTCTCCAGATATCAGTTATATTATACAGCAGTGACATCACCGCTCTGCAGATATCAGTTATATTATACAGGGGGTGACATCACCGCTCTGCAGATATCAGTTATATTACACAGCAGTGACATCACCGCTCTGCAGATATCAGTTATATTATATAGCAGTGACATCACCGCTCTTCAGATATCAGTTATATTATACAGCAGTGACATCACCGCTCTGCAGATATCAGTTATATTATACAGCAGTGACATCACCGCTCTGCAGATATCAGTTATATTATACAGCAGTGACATCACCGCTCTCCAGATATCAGTTATATTATACAGCAGTGACATCACCTTTCTGCAGATATCAGTTATATTATACAGCAGTGACATCACCGCTCTGCAGATATCAGTTATATTATACAGCAGTGACATCACCGCTCTGCAGATATCAGTTATATTACACAGCAGTGATATCACCGCTCTCCAGATATCAGTTATATTATACAGCAGTGACATCAACGCTCTGCAGATATCAGTTATATTATAAAGCAGTGACATCACCGCTCTCCAGATATCAGTTATATTATACAGCAGTGACATCACCGCTCTGCAGATATCAGTTATATTACACAGCAGTGACATCACCGCTCTGCAGATATCAGTTGTATTATACAGCAGTGACATCACCGCTCTGCAGATATCAGTTATATTACACAGCAGTGACATCACCGCTCTGCAGATATCAGTTATATTACACAGCAGTGACATCACCGCTCTGCAGATATCAGTTATATTATACAGCAGTGACATCACCGCTCTTCAGATATCAGTTATATTATACAGCAGTGACATCACCGCTCTGCAGATATCAGTTATATTATACAGCAGTGACATCACCGCTCTGCAGATATCAGTTATATTATACAGCAGTGACATCACCGCTCTGCAGATATCAGTTATATTATACAGGAGGTGACATCACCGCTCTGCAGATATCAGTTATATTATACAGCAGTGACATCACCGCTCTGCAGATATCAGTTATATTATACAGCAGTGACATCACCGCTCTGCAGATATCAGTTATATTATACAGCAGTGACATCACCGCTCTCCAGATATCAGTTATATTATACAGCAGTGACATCACCTTTCTGCAGATATCAGTTATATTACACAGCAGTGATATCACCGCTCTCCAGATATCAGTTATATTATACAGCAGTGACATCAACGCTCTGCAGATATCAGTTATATTATAAAGCAGTGACATCACCGCTCTCCAGATATCAGTTATATTATACAGCAGTGACATCACCGCTCTGCAGATATCAGTTATATTACACAGCAGTGACATCACCGCTCTGCAGATATCAGTTATATTACACAGCAGTGACATCACCGCTCTGCAGATATCAGTTATATTACACAGCAGTGATATCACCGCTCTCCAGATATCAGTTATATTATACAGCAGTGACATCACCTTTCTGCAGATATCAGTTATATTACACAGCAGTGACATCACCGCTCTGCAGATATCAGTTATATTATACAGCAGTGACATCACCGCTCTCCAGATATCAGTTATATTATACAGCAGTGACATCACCGCTCTGCAGATATCAGTTATATTACACAGCAGTGACATCACCACTCTTCAGATATCAGTTATATTACACAGCAGTGACATCACCGCTCTGCAGATATCAGTTATATTATACAGCAGTGACATCACCGCTCTGCAGATATCAGTTATATTATACAGCAGTGACATCACCGCTCTGCAGATATTAGTTATATTACACAGCAGTGACATCATCGCTTTGCAGATATCAGTTATATTACACAGCAGTGATATCACCGCTCTGCAGATATCAGTTATATTATACAGCAGTGACATCACCGCTCTGCAGATATCAGTTATATTACACAGGAGGTGACATCACCACTCTGCAGATATCAGTTATATTATACAGCAGTGACATCACCACTCTGCAGATATCAGTTATATTATACAGCAGTGACATCACCACTCTTCAGATATCAGTTATATTACACAGCAGTGACATCACCGCTCTGCAGATATCAGTTATATTATACAGCAGAGACATCACCACTCTGCAGATATCAGTTATATTATACAGCAGTGACCTCACCGCTCTGCAGATATCAGTTATATTATACAGCAGTGACATCACCGCTCTGCAGATATCAGTTATATTATACAGCAGTGACATCACCGCTCTGCAGATATCAGTTATATTATACAGCAGTGACATCACCGCTCTGCAGATATCAGTTATATTATACAGCAGTGACATCACCGCTCTCCAGATATCAGTTATATTATACAGCAGTGACATCACCGCTCTGCAGATATCAGTTATATTATACAGGAGGTGACATCACCGCTCTGCAGATATCAGTTATATTATACAGCAGTGACATCACCGCTCTGCAGATATCAGTTATATTATACAGCAGTGACATCACCGCTCTGCAGATATCAGTTATATTATACAGCAGTGACATCACCGCTCTTCAGATATCAGTTATATTATACAGCAGTGACATCACCGCTCTGCAGATATCAGTTATATTATACAGCAGTGACATCACCGCTCTGCAGATATCAGTTATATTACACAGCAGTGACATCACCACTCTTCAGATATCAGTTATATTATACAGCAGTGACATCACCGCTCTGCAGATATCAGTTATATTATACAGCAGTGACATCACCGCTCTCCAGATATCAGTTATATTATACAGCAGTGACATCACCGCTCTCCAGATATCAGTTATATTATACAGCAGTGACATCACCACTCTTCAGATATCAGTTATATTATACAGCAATGACATCACCGCTCTCCAGATATCAGTTATATTATACAGCAGTGACATCACCTTTCTGCAGATATCAGTTATATTACACAGCAGTGACATCACCGCTCTGCAGATATCAGTTATATTATACAGCAGTGACATCACCGCTCTCCAGATATCAGTTATATTATACAGCAGTGACATCACCACTCTTCAGATATCAGTTATATTACACAGCAGTGACATCACCGCTCTGCAGATATCAGTTATATTATACAGCAGTGACATCACCGCTCTCCAGATATCAGTTATATTATACAGCAGTGACATCACCACTCTTCAGATATCAGTTATATTACACAGCAGTGACATCACCGCTCTGCAGATATCAGTTATATTATACAGCAGTGACATCACCACTCTTCAGATATCAGTTATATTATACAGCAGTGATATCACCGCTCTGCAGATATCAGTTATATTATACAGCAGTGACATCACCGCTCTGCAGATATCAGTTATATTATACAGCAGTGACATCACCGCTCTGCAGATATCAGTTATATTATACAGCAGTGACATCACCGCTCTGCAGATATCAGTTATATTATACAGCAGTGACATCACCGCTCTCCAGATATCAGTTATATTATACAGCAGTGACATCACCGCTCTGCAGATATCAGTTATATTATACAGCAGTGACATCACCGCTCTGCTGATATCAGTTATATTATACAGCAGTGACATCACCACTCTGCAGATATCAGTTATATTATACAGCAGTGACATCACCGCTCTTCAGATATCAGTTGTATTATACAGCAGTGACATCACCGCTCTGCAGATATCAGTTATATTACACAGCAGTGACATCACCGCTCTGCAGATATCAGTTATATTACACAGCAGTGACATCACCGCTCTGCAGATATCAGTTATATTATACAGCAGTGACATCACCGCTCTGCAGATATCAGTTATATTATACAGCAGTGACATCACCGCTCTCCAGATATCAGTTATATTATACAGCAGTGACATCACCGCTCTGCAGATATCAGTTATATTATACAGCAGTGACATCACCGCTCTGCAGATATCAGTTATATTATACAGCAGTGACATCACCGCTCTGCAGATATCAGTTATATTATACAGCAGTGACATCACCGCTCTGCAGATATCAGTTATATTATACAGCAGTGACATCACCACTCTGCAGATATCAGTTATATTATACAGCAGTGACATCACCGCTCTGCAGATATCAGTTATATTATACTGGAGGTGACATCACCGCTCTGCAGATATCAGTTATATTATGCAGCAGTGACATCACCGCTCTTCAGATATCAGTTATATTATACAGCAGTGACATCACCGCTCTGCAGATATCAGTTATATTATACAGCAGTGACATCACCGCTCTGCAGATATCAGTTATATTATACAGCAGTGACATCACCGCTCTCCAGATATCAGTTATATTATACAGCAGTGACATCACCTTTCTGCAGATATCAGTTATATTACACAGCAGTGATATCACCGCTCTCCAGATATCAGTTATATTATACAGCAGTGACATCACCGCTCTGCAGATATCAGTTATATTATACAGGAGGTGACATCACCGCTCTGCAGATATCAGTTATATTATATAGCAGTGACATCACCGCTCTTCAGATATCAGTTATATTATACAGCAGTGACATCACCGCTCTGCAGATATCAGTTATATTATACAGCAGTGACATCACCGCTCTGCAGATATCAGTTATATTATACAGCAGTGACATCACCGCTCTGCAGATATCAGTTATATTATACAGCAGTGACATCACCGCTCTGCAGATATCAGTTATATTACACAGCAGTGATATCACCGCTCTCCAGATATCAGTTATATTATACAGCAGTGACATCACCGCTCTGCAGATATCAGTTATATTATACAGCAGTGACATCACCGCTCTCCAGATATCAGTTATATTATACAGCAGTGACATCACCTTTCTGCAGATATCAGTTATATTATACAGCAGTGACATCACCGCTCTGCAGATATCAGTTATATTATACAGCAGTGACATCACTGCTCTGCAGATATCAGTTATATTACACAGCAGTGATATCACCGCTCTCCAGATATCAGTTATATTATACAGCAGTGACATCAACGCTCTGCAGATATCAGTTATATTATAAAGCAGTGACATCACCGCTCTCCAGATATCAGTTATATTATACAGCAGTGACATCACCGCTCTTCAGATATCAGTTGTATTATACAGCAGTGACATCACCGCTCTGCAGATATCAGTTATATTACACAGCAGTGACATCACCGCTCTGCAGATATCAGTTATATTACACAGCAGTGACATCACCGCTCTGCAGATATCAGTTATATTATACAGCAGTGACATCACCGCTCTGCAGATATCAGTTATATTATACAGCAGTGACATCACCGCTCTCCAGATATCAGTTATATTATACAGCAGTGACATCACCGCTCTGCAGATATCAGTTATATTATACAGCAGTGACATCACCGCTCTGCAGATATCAGTTATATTATACAGCAGTGACATCACCGCTCTCCAGATATCAGTTATATTATACAGCAGTGACATCACCGCTCTGCAGATATCAGTTATATTATACAGCAGTGACATCACCGCTCTGCAGATATCAGTTATATTATACAGCAGTGACATCACCACTCTGCAGATATCAGTTATATTATACAGCAGTGACATCACCGCTCTGCAGATATCAGTTATATTATACAGGAGGTGACATCACCGCTCTGCAGATATCAGTTATATTATGCAGCAGTGACATCACCGCTCTTCAGATATCAGTTATATTATACAGCAGTGACATCACCGCTCTGCAGATATCAGTTATATTATACAGCAGTGACATCACCGCTCTGCAGATATCAGTTATATTATACAGCAGTGACATCACCGCTCTCCAGATATCAGTTATATTATACAGCAGTGACATCACCTTTCTGCAGATATCAGTTATATTATACAGGCAGTGACATCACCGCTCTGCAGATATCAGTTATATTATACAGCAGTGACATCACCGCTCTGCAGATATCAGTTATATTATACAGGAGGTGACATCACCGCTCTGCAGATATCAGTTATATTATATAGCAGTGACATCACCGCTCTTCAGATATCAGTTATATTACACAGCAGTGACATCACCGCTCTGCAGATATCAGTTATATTATACAGCAGTGACATCACCGCTCTGCAGATATCAGTTATATTATACAGCAGTGACATCACCGCTCTGCAGATATTAGTTATATTACACAGCAGTGACATCATCGCTTTGCAGATATCAGTTATATTACACAGCAGTGATATCACCGCTCTGCAGATATCAGTTATATTATACAGCAGTGACATCACCGCTCTCCAGATATCAGTTATATTACACAGCAGTGACATCATCGCTCTGCAGATATCAGTTATATTATACAGCAGTGACATCACCGCTCTGTAGATATCAGTTATATTATACAGCAGTGACATCACCGCTCTGCAGATATCAGTTATATTACACAGGAGGTGACATCACCGCTCTGCAGATATCAGTTATATTATACAGCAGTGACATCACCACTCTTCAGATATCAGTTATATTACACAGCAGTGACATCACCGCTCTGCAGATATCAGTTATATTATACAGCAGAGACATCACCACTCTGCAGATATCAGTTATATTATACAGCAGTGACATCACCGCTCTGCAGATATCAGTTATATTATACAGCAGTGACATCACCGCTCTGCAGATATCAGTTATATTATACAGCAGTGACATCACCGCTCTGCAGATATCAGTTATATTATACAGCAGTGACATCACCGCTCTGCAGATATCAGTTATATTATACAGCAGTGACATCACCGCTCTCCAGATATCAGTTATATTATACAGCAGTGACATCACCGCTCTGCAGATATCAGTTATATTATACAGGAGGTGACATCACCGCTCTGCAGATATCAGTTATATTATACAGCAGTGACATCACCGCTCTGCAGATATCAGTTATATTATACAGCAGTGACATCACCGCTCTGCAGATATCAGTTATATTATACAGCAGTGACATCACCGCTCTTCAGATATCAGTTATATTATACAGCAGTGACATCACCGCTCTGCAGATATCAGTTATATTATACAGCAGTGACATCACCGCTCTGCAGATATCAGTTATATTACACAGCAGTGACATTACCACTCTTCAGATATCAGTTATATTATACAGCAGTGACATCACCGCTCTGCAGTTATCAGTTATATTATACAGCAGTGACATCACCGCTCTCCAGATATCAGTTATATTATACAGCAGTGACATCACCGCTCTCCAGATATCAGTTATATTATACAGCAGTGACATCACCACTCTTCAGATATCAGTTATATTATACAGCAGTGACATCACTGCTCTGCAGATATCAGTTATATTACACAGCAGTGACATCACCGCTCTGCAGATATCAGTTATATTATACAGCAGTGACATCACCGCTCTGCAGATATCAGTTATATTATACAGCAGTGACATCACTGCTCTGCAGATATCAGTTATATTATACAGCAGTGACATCACCGCTCTGCAGATATCAGTTATATTATACAGCAGTGACATCACCGCTCTGCAGATATCAGTTATATTACACAGCAGTGACATCACCGCTCTGCAGATATCAGTTATATTATACAGCAGTGACATCACTGCTCTGCAGATATCAGTTATATTATACAGCAGTGACATCACCGCTCTGCAGATATCAGTTATATTATACAGCAGTGACATCACTGCTCTGCAGATATCAGTTATATTACACAGCAGTGACATCACCGCTCTGCAGATATCAGTTATATTATACAGCAGTGACATCACCGCTCTGCAGATATCAGTTATATTATACAGCAGTGACATCACTGCTCTGCAGATATCAGTTATATTATACAGCAGTGACATCACCGCTCTGCAGATATCAGTTATATTATACAGCAGTGACATCACCGCTCTGCAGATATCAGTTATATTACACAGCAGTGACATCACCGCTCTGCAGATATCAGTTATATTATACAGCAGTGACATCACCGCTCTGCAGATATCAGTTATATTACACAGCAGTGACATCACCGCTCTGCAGATATCAGTTATATTATACAGCAGTGACATCACCGCTCTGCAGATATCAGTTATATTATACAGCAGTGACATCACCGCTCTGCAGATATCAGTTATATTATACAGCAGTGACATCACCACTCTGCAGATATCAGTTATATTATACAGCAGTGACATCACCGCTCTGCAGATATCAGTTATATTATACAGGAGGTGACATCACCGCTCTGCAGATATCAGTTATATTATGCAGCAGTGACATCACCGCTCTTCAGATATCAGTTATATTATACAGCAGTGACATCACCGCTCTGCAGATATCAGTTATATTATACAGCAGTGACATCACCGCTCTGCAGATATCAGTTATATTATACAGCAGTGACATCACCGCTCTCCAGATATCAGTTATATTATACAGCAGTGACATCACCGCTCTGCAGATATCAGTTATATTACACAGCAGTGATATCACCGCTCTCCAGATATCAGTTATATTATACAGCAGTGACATCACCGCTCTGCAGATATCAGTTATATTATACAGGGGGTGACATCACCGCTCTGCAGATATCAGTTATATTACACAGCAGTGACATCACCGCTCTGCAGATATCAGTTATATTATATAGCAGTGACATCACCGCTCTTCAGATATCAGTTATATTATACAGCAGTGACATCACCGCTCTGCAGATATCAGTTATATTATACAGCAGTGACATCACCGCTCTGCAGATATCAGTTATATTATACAGCAGTGACATCACCGCTCTCCAGATATCAGTTATATTATACAGCAGTGACATCACCTTTCTGCAGATATCAGTTATATTATACAGCAGTGACATCACCGCTCTGCAGATATCAGTTATATTATACAGCAGTGACATCACCGCTCTGCAGATATCAGTTATATTACACAGCAGTGATATCACCGCTCTCCAGATATCAGTTATATTATACAGCAGTGACATCAACGCTCTGCAGATATCAGTTATATTATAAAGCAGTGACATCACCGCTCTGCAGATATCAGTTATATTATACAGCAGTGACATCACCGCTCTGCAGATATCAGTTATATTATACAGGAGGTGACATCACCGCTCTGCAGATATCAGTTATATTATACAGCAGTGACATCACCGCTCTCCAGATATCAGTTATATTATACAGCAGTGACATCACCGCTCTGCAGATATCAGTTATATTACACAGCAGTGACATCATCGCTCTGCAGATATCAGTTATATTATACAGGAGGTGACATCACCGCTCTGCAGATATCAGTTATATTATACAGCAGTGACATCACCGCTCTCCAGATATCAGTTATATTATACAGCAGTGACATCACCGCTCTGCAGATATCAGTTATATTACACAGCAGTGACATCACCGCTCTGCAGATATCAGTTGTATTATACAGCAGTGACATCACCGCTCTGCAGATATCAGTTATATTACACAGCAGTGACATCACCGCTCTGCAGATATCAGTTATATTACACAGCAGTGACATCACCGCTCTGCAGATATCAGTTATATTATACAGCAGTGACATCACCGCTCTTCAGATATCAGTTATATTATACAGCAGTGACATCACCACTCTGCAGATATCAGTTATATTATACAGCAGTGACATCACCGCTCTGCAGATATCAGTTATATTATACAGCAGTGACATCACCGCTCTGCAGATATCAGTTATATTATACAGCAGTGACATCACCGCCCTGCAGATATCAGTTATATTACACAGCAGTGACATCACCGCTCTGCAGATATCAGTTATATTATACAGCAGTGACATCACCGCTCTGCAGATATCAGTTATATTATACAGCAGTGACATCACCGCTCTGCAGATATCAGTTATATTATACAGCAGTGACATCACCGCTCTGCAGATATCAGTTATATTATACAGGAGGTGACATCACCGCTCTGCAGATATCAGTTATATTATACAGCAGTGACATCACCGCTCTGCAGATATCAGTTATATTATACAGCAGTGACATCACCGCTCTGCAGATATCAGTTATATTATACAGCAGTGACATCACCGCTCTCCAGATATCAGTTATATTATACAGCAGTGACATCACCTTTCTGCAGATATCAGTTATATTACACAGCAGTGATATCACCGCTCTCCAGATATCAGTTATATTATACAGCAGTGACATCAACGCTCTGCAGATATCAGTTATATTATAAAGCAGTGACATCACCGCTCTCCAGATATCAGTTATATTATACAGCAGTGACATCACCGCTCTGCAGATATCAGTTATATTACACAGCAGTGACATCACCGCTCTGCAGATATCAGTTATATTACACAGCAGTGACATCACCGCTCTGCAGATATCAGTTATATTACACAGCAGTGATATCACCGCTCTCCAGATATCAGTTATATTATACAGCAGTGACATCACCTTTCTGCAGATATCAGTTATATTATACAGCACTGACATCACCGCTCTGCAGATATCAGTTATATTATACAGCACTGACATCACTGCTCTGCAGATATCAGTTATATTATACAGCAGTGACATCACCGCTCTGCAGATATCAGTTATATTATACAGGAGGTGACATCACCGCTCTGCAGATATCAGTTATATTATACAGCAGTGACATCACCGCTCTGCAGATATCAGTTATATTATACAGCAGTGACATCAACGCTCTGCAGATATCAGTTATATTATACAGCAGTGACATCACCACTCTTCAGATATCAGTTATATTATACAGCAGTGACATCACCGCTCTGCAGATATCAGTTATATTATACAGCAGTGACATCACCGCTCTGCAGATATCAGTTATATTATACAGGAGTGACATCACCGCTCTCCAGATATCAGTTATATTACACAGGAGGTGACATCACCGCTCTGCAGATATCAGTTATATTATACAGCAGTGACATCACCGCTCTCCACATATCAGTTATATTATACAGCAGTGACATCACCTTTCTGCAGATATCAGTTATATTACTCAGCAGTGACATCACCGCTCTGCAGATATCAGTTATATTATACAGCAGTGACATCACCGCTCTCCAGATATCAGTTATATTATACAGCAGTGTCATCACCGCTCTGCAGATATCAGTTATATTATACAGCAGTGACATCACCGCTCTGCAGATATCAGTTATATTATACAGCAGTGACATCACCGCTCTGCAGATATTAGTTATATTACACAGCAGTGACATCATCGCTTTGCAGATATCAGTTATATTACACAGCAGTGATATCACCGCTCTGCAGATATCAGTTATATTATACAGCAGTGACATCACCACTCTTCAGATATCAGTTATATTACACAGCAGTGACATCACCGCTCTGCAGATATCAGTTATATTATACAGCAGTGACATCACCGCTCTGCAGATATCAGTTATATTATACAGCAGTGACATCACCGCTCTGCAGATATTAGTTATATTACACAGCAGTGACATCATCGCTTTGCAGATATCAGTTATATTACACAGCAGTGATATCACCGCTCTGCAGATATCAGTTATATTATACAGCAGTGACATCACCGCTCTGCAGATATCAGTTATATAACACAGGAGGTGACATCACCGCTCTGCAGATATCAGTTATATTATACAGCAGTGACATCACCACTCTTCAGATATCAGTTATATTACACAGCAGTGACATCACCACTCTGCAGATATCAGTTATATTATACAGCAGTGACATCACCGCTCTGCAGATATCAGTTATATTATACAGCAGAGACATCACCACTCTGCAGATATCAGTTATATTATACAGCAGTGACATCACCGCTCTGCAGATATCAGTTATATTATACAGCAGTGACATCACCGCTCTGCAGATATCAGTTATATTATACAGCAGTGACATCACCGCTCTGCAGATATCAGTTATATAACACAGGAGGTGACATCACCGCTCTGCAGATATCAGTTATATTATACAGCAGTGACATCACCACTCTTCAGATATCAGTTATATTACACAGCAGTGACATCACCGCTCTGCAGATATCAGTTATATTATACAGCAGAGACATCACCACTCTGCAGATATCAGTTATATTATACAGCAGTGACATCACCGCTCTGCAGATATCAGTTATATTATACAGCAGAGACATCACCACTCTGCAGATATCAGTTATATTATACAGCAGTGACATCACCGCTCTGCAGATATCAGTTATATTATACAGCAGTGACATCACCGCTCTGCAGATATCAGTTATATTATACAGCAGTGACATCACCGCTCTGCAGATATCAGTTATATTATACAGCAGTGACATCACCGCTCTGCAGATATCAGTTATATTATACAGCAGTGACATCACCGCTCTGCAGATATCAGTTATATTATACAGCAGTGACATCACCGCTCTCCAGATATCAGTTATATTATACAGCAGTGACATCACCGCTCTGCAGATATCAGTTATATTATACAGGAGGTGACATCACCGCTCTGCAGATATCAGTTATATTATACAGCAGTGACATCACCGCTCTGCAGATATCAGTTATATTATACAGCAGTGACATCACCACTCTCCAGATATCAGTTATATTATACAGCAGTGACATCACCGCTCTGCAGATATCAGTTATATTATACAGCAGTGACATCACCGCTCTGCAGATATCAGTTATATTATACAGCAGTGACATCACCGCTCTCCAGATATCAGTTATATTATACAGCAGTGACATCACCGCTCTGCAGATATCAGTTATATTATACAGGAGGTGACATCACCGCTCTGCAGATATCAGTTATATTATACAGCAGTGACATCACCGCTCTGCAGATATCAGTTATATTATACAGCAGTGACATCACCGCTCTTCAGATATCAGTTATATTATACAGCAGTGACATCACCGCTCTGCAGATATCAGTTATATTATACAGCAGTGACATCACCGCTCTGCAGATATCAGTTATATTACACAGCAGTGACATCACCACTCTTCAGATATCAGTTATATTATACAGCAGTGACATCACCGCTCTGCAGATATCAGTTATATTATACAGCAGTGACATCACCGCTCTCCAGATATCAGTTATATTATACAGCAGTGACATCACCGCTCTTCAGATATCAGTTATATTACACAGCAGTGATATCACCACTCTGCAGATATCAGTTATATTATACAGCAGTGACATCACCGCTCTCCAGATATCAGTTATATTATACAGCAGTGACATCACCGCTCTGCAGATATCAGTTATATTATACAGCAGTGACATCACCGCTCTGCAGATATCAGTTATATTATACAGCAGTGACATCACCGCTCTGCAGATATCAGTTATATTATACAGCAGTGACATCACCGCTCTGCAGATATCAGTTATATTATACAGCAGTGACATCACCGCTCTGCAGATATCAGTTATATTATACAGCAGTGACATCACCGCTCTGCAGATATCAGTTATATTACACAGCAGTGACATTACCGCTCTGCAGATATCAGTTATATTATACAGCAGTGACACCACCGCTCTGCTGATATCAGTTATATTATACAGCAGTGACATCACCGCTCTGCAGATATCAGTTATATTATACAGGAGGTGACATCACCGCTCTGCAGATATCAGTTATATTATACAGCAGTGACATCACCGCTCTGCAGATATCAGTTATATTATACAGCAGTGACATCACCGCTCTTCAGATATCAGTTATATTATACAGCAGTGACATCACCGCTCTGCAGATATCAGTTATATTATACAGCAGTGACATCACCGCTCTGCAGATATCAGTTATATTACACAGCAGTGACATCACCACTCTTCAGATATCAGTTATATTATACAGCAGTGACATCACCGCTCTGCAGATATCAGTTATATTATACAGCAGTGACATCACCGCTCTCCAGATATCAGTTATATTATACAGCAGTGACATCACCGCTCTTCAGATATCAGTTATATTACACAGCAGTGATATCACCACTCTGCAGATATCAGTTATATTATACAGCAGTGACATCACCGCTCTCCAGATATCAGTTATATTATACAGCAGTGACATCACCGCTCTGCAGATATCAGTTATATTATACAGCAGTGACATCACCGCTCTGCAGATATCAGTTATATTATACAGCAGTGACATCACCGCTCTGCAGATATCAGTTATATTATACAGCAGTGACATCACCGCTCTGCAGATATCAGTTATATTATACAGCAGTGACATCACCGCTCTGCAGATATCAGTTATATTATACAGCAGTGACATCACCGCTCTGCAGATATCAGTTATATTACACAGCAGTGACATTACCGCTCTGCAGATATCAGTTATATTATACAGCAGTGACACCACCGCTCTGCTGATATCAGTTATATTATACAGCAGTGACATCACCGCTCTGCAGATATCAGTTATATTATACAGCAGTGACATCACCGCTCTGCAGATATCAGTTATATTATACAGCAGTGACATCACCGCTCTGCAGATATCAGTTATATTATACAGCAGTGACATCACCGCTCTGCAGATATCAGTTATATTATACAGCAGTGACATCACCGCTCTCCAGATATCAGTTATATTACACAGCAGTGACATCACCGCTCTCCAGATATCAGTTATATTATACAGTAGTGACAACACCGCCCTGCAGATATCAGTTATATTATACAGCAGTGACATCACCGCTCTGCAGATATCAGTTATATTATACAGCAGTGACATCACCGCTCTGCAGATATCAGTTATATTATACAGCAGTGACATCAGCGCTCTGCACATATCAGTTATATTACACAGCAGTGACATCACCGCTCTGCAGATATCAGTTATATTATACAGGAGGTGACATCACCGCTCTGCAGATATCAGTTATATTATACAGCAGTGACATCACCGCTCTGCAGATATCAGTTATATTATACAGCAGTGACATCACCGCTCTGCAGATATCAGTTATATTATACAGCAGTGACATCACCACTCTTCAGATATCAGTTATATTACACAGCAGTGACATCACCGCTCTCCAGATATCAATTATTTTATACAGCAGTGACATCACCGCTCTGCAGATATCAGTTATATTATACAGCAGTGACATCACCGCTCTCCAGATATCAGTTATTTTATACAGGAGGTGACATCACCGCTCTGCAGATATCAGTTATATTATACAGCAGTGACATCACCGCTCTGCAGATATCAGTTATATTATACAGCAGTGACATCACCGCTCTGCAGATATCAGTTATATTATACAGCAGTGACATCACCGCTCTGCAGATATCAGTTATATTACACAGCAGTGACATCACCGCTCTCCAGATATCAGTTATATTATACAGTAGTGACATCACCGCCCTGCAGATATCAGTTATATTATACAGGAGGTGACATCACCGCTCTGCAGATATCAGTTATATTATACAGCAGTGACATCACCGCTCTCCAGATATCAGTTATATTATACAGCAGTGACATCACCGCTCTGCAGATATCAGTTATATTATACAGGAGGTGACATCACCGCTCTGTAGATATCAGTTATATTATACAACAGTGACATCACCGCTCTGCAGATATCAGTTATATTATACAGCAGTGACATCACCGCTCTCCAGATATCAGTTATATTATACAGCAGTGACATCACCGCTCTGCAGATATCAGTTATATTATACAACAGTGACATCACCGCTCTGCAGATATCAGTTATATTATAAAGCAGTGATATCACCGCTCTGCAGATATCAGTTATATTATACAACAGTGACATCACCGCTCTGCAGATATCAGTTATATTATAAAGCAGTGACATCACCGCTCTGCACATATCAGTTATATTATACAGGAGTGACATCACCACTCTCCAGATATCAGTTATATTATACAGCAGTGACATCACCGCTCTGCAGATATAAGTTATATTATACAACAGTGACATCACCGCTCTGCAGATATCAGTTATATTACACAGCAGAGACATCACCGCTCTCCAGATATCAGTTATATTATACAGGAGGTGACATCACCGCTCTGCAGATATCAGTTATATTACACAGCAGTGACATCACCGCTCTGCAGATATCAGTTATATTACACAGCAGTGACATCACCGCTCTGCAGATATCAGTTATATTATACAGCAGTGACACCACCGCTCTGCTGATATCAGTTATATTATACAGCAGTGACATCACCGCTCTGCAGATATCAGTTATATTATACAGGAGGTGACATCACCGCTCTGCAGATATCAGTTATATTATACAGCAGTGACATCACCGCTCTGCAGATATCAGTTATATTATACAGCAGTGACATCACCGCTCTTCAGATATCAGTTATATTATACAGCAGTGACATCACCGCTCTGCAGATATCAGTTATATTATACAGCAGTGACATCACCGCTCTGCAGATATCAGTTATATTACACAGCAGTGACATCACCACTCTTCAGATATCAGTTATATTATACAGCAGTGACATCACCGCTCTGCAGATATCAGTTATATTATACAGCAGTGACATCACCGCTCTCCAGATATCAGTTATATTATACAGCAGTGACATCACCGCTCTTCAGATATCAGTTATATTACACAGCAGTGATATCACCACTCTGCAGATATCAGTTATATTATACAGCAGTGACATCACCGCTCTCCAGATATCAGTTATATTATACAGCAGTGACATCACCGCTCTGCAGATATCAGTTATATTATACAGCAGTGACATCACCGCTCTGCAGATATCAGTTATATTATACAGCAGTGACATCACCGCTCTGCAGATATCAGTTATATTATACAGCAGTGACATCACCGCTCTGCAGATATCAGTTATATTATACAGCAGTGACATCACCGCTCTGCAGATATCAGTTATATTATACAGCAGTGACATCACCGCTCTGCAGATATCAGTTATATTACACAGCAGTGACATTACCGCTCTGCAGATATCAGTTATATTATACAGCAGTGACACCACCGCTCTGCTGATATCAGTTATATTATACAGCAGTGACATCACCGCTCTGCAGATATCAGTTATATTATACAGCAGTGACATCACCGCTCTGCAGATATCAGTTATATTATACAGCAGTGACATCACCGCTCTGCAGATATCAGTTATATTATACAGCAGTGACATCACCGCTCTGCAGATATCAGTTATATTATACAGCAGTGACATCACCGCTCTCCAGATATCAGTTATATTACACAGCAGTGACATCACCGCTCTCCAGATATCAGTTATATTATACAGTAGTGACAACACCGCCCTGCAGATATCAGTTATATTATACAGCAGTGACATCACCGCTCTGCAGATATCAGTTATATTATACAGCAGTGACATCACCGCTCTGCAGATATCAGTTATATTATACAGCAGTGACATCAGCGCTCTGCACATATCAGTTATATTACACAGCAGTGACATCACCGCTCTGCAGATATCAGTTATATTATACAGGAGGTGACATCACCGCTCTGCAGATATCAGTTATATTATACAGCAGTGACATCACCGCTCTGCAGATATCAGTTATATTATACAGCAGTGACATCACCGCTCTGCAGATATCAGTTATATTATACAGCAGTGACATCACCACTCTTCAGATATCAGTTATATTACACAGCAGTGACATCACCGCTCTCCAGATATCAATTATTTTATACAGCAGTGACATCACCGCTCTGCAGATATCAGTTATATTATACAGCAGTGACATCACCGCTCTCCAGATATCAGTTATTTTATACAGGAGGTGACATCACCGCTCTGCAGATATCAGTTATATTATACAGCAGTGACATCACCGCTCTGCAGATATCAGTTATATTATACAGCAGTGACATCACCGCTCTGCAGATATCAGTTATATTATACAGCAGTGACATCACCGCTCTGCAGATATCAGTTATATTACACAGCAGTGACATCACCGCTCTCCAGATATCAGTTATATTATACAGTAGTGACATCACCGCCCTGCAGATATCAGTTATATTATACAGGAGGTGACATCACCGCTCTGCAGATATCAGTTATATTATACAGCAGTGACATCACCGCTCTCCAGATATCAGTTATATTATACAGCAGTGACATCACCGCTCTGCAGATATCAGTTATATTATACAGGAGGTGACATCACCGCTCTGTAGATATCAGTTATATTATACAACAGTGACATCACCGCTCTGCAGATATCAGTTATATTATACAGCAGTGACATCACCGCTCTCCAGATATCAGTTATATTATACAGCAGTGACATCACCGCTCTGCAGATATCAGTTATATTATACAACAGTGACATCACCGCTCTGCAGATATCAGTTATATTATAAAGCAGTGATATCACCGCTCTGCAGATATCAGTTATATTATACAACAGTGACATCACCGCTCTGCAGATATCAGTTATATTATAAAGCAGTGACATCACCGCTCTGCACATATCAGTTATATTATACAGGAGTGACATCACCACTCTCCAGATATCAGTTATATTATACAGCAGTGACATCACCGCTCTGCAGATATAAGTTATATTATACAACAGTGACATCACCGCTCTGCAGATATCAGTTATATTACACAGCAGAGACATCACCGCTCTCCAGATATCAGTTATATTATACAGGAGGTGACATCACCGCTCTGCAGATATCAGTTATATTACACAGCAGTGACATCACCGCTCTGCAGATATCAGTTATATTACACAGCAGTGACATCACCGCTCTGCAGATATCAGTTATATTATACAGCAGTGACATCACCGCTCTGCAGATATCAGTTATATTATACAGCAGAGACATCACCGCTCTCCAGATATCAGTTATATTACACAGCAGTGACATCACCGCTCTGCAGATATCAGTTATATTATACAGGAGGTGACATCACCGCTCTCCAGATATCAGTTATATTATACAGGAGGTGACATCACCGCTCTGCAGATATCAGTTATATTATACAGCAGTGACATCACCGCTCTGCAGATATCAATTATTTTATACAGCAGTGACATCACCGCTCTCCAGATATCAGTTATATTATACAGGAGGTGACATCACCGCTCTGCAGATATCAGTTATATTATACAGCAGTGACATCACCGCTCTCCAGATATCAGTTATATTACACAGCAGTGACATCACCGCTCTGCAGATATCAGTTATATTATACAGCAGTGACATCACCGCTCTGCAGATATCAGATATATTATACAGCAGTGACATTACCGCTCTGCAGATATCAGTTATATTATACAGCAGTGACATCACCGCTCTGCAGATATCAGTTATATTATACAGCAGTGACATCACCGCTCTGCAGATATCAGTTATATTATACAGCAGTGACATCACCGCTCTGCAGATATCAGTTATATTACACAGCAGTGACATCACCGCTCTCCAGATATCAGTTATATTATACAGTAGTGACATCACCGCCCTGCAGATATCAGTTATATTATACAGGAGGTGACATCACCGCTCTCCAGATATCAGTTATATTATACAGGAGGTGACATCACCGCTCTGCAGATATCAGTTATATTATACAGCAGTGACATCACCGCTCTGCAGATATCAATTATTTAATACAGCAGTGATATCACCGCTCTGCAGATATCAGTTATATTATACAGGAGGTGACATCACCGCTCTGCAGATATCAGTTATATTATACAGCAGTGACATCACCGCTCTCCAGATATCAGTTATATTATACAACAGTGACATCACCGCTCTCCAGATATCAGTTATATTATACAGGAGGTGACATCACCGCTCTGCAGATATCAGTTATATTATACAGCAGTGACATCACCGCTCTCCAGATATCAGTTATATTATACAACAGTGACATCACCGCTCTGCAGATATCAGTTATATTATACAGCAGTGACATCACCGCTCTCCAGATATCAGTTATATTATACAGCAGTGACATCACCGCTCTGCAGATATCAGTTATATTATACAGCAGTGACATCACCGCTCTCCAGATATCAGTTATATTACACAGCAGTGACATCACCGCTCTGCAGATATCAGTTATATTATACAGCAGTGACATCACCGCTCTGCAGATATCAGATATATTATACAGCAGTGACATTACCGCTCTGCAGATATCAGTTATATTATACAGCAGTGACATCACCGCTCTGCAGATATCAGTTATATTATACAGCAGTGACATCACCGCTCTGCAGATATCAGTTATATTATACAGCAGTGACATCACCGCTCTGCAGATATCAGTTATATTACACAGCAGTGACATCACCGCTCTCCAGATATCAGTTATATTATACAGTAGTGACATCACCGCCCTGCAGATATCAGTTATATTATACAGGAGGTGACATCACCGCTCTGCAGATATCAGTTATATTACACAGCAGTGACATCACCGCTCTGCAGATATCAGTTATATTATACAGCAGTGACATCACCGCTCTGCAGATATCAGTTATATTATACAGCAGTGACATCACCGCTCTGCAGATATCAGTTATATTATACAGCAGTGACATCACCACTCTTCAGATATCAGCTATATTACACAGCAGTGACATCACCGTTCTCCAGATATCAATTATTTTATACAGCAGTGACATCACCGCTCTGCAGATATCAGTTATATTACACAGCAGTGACATCACCGCTCTCCAGATATCAGTTATATTATACAGCAGTGACATCACCGCTCTCCAGATATCAGTTATATTATACAGCAGTGACATCACCGCTCTGCAGATATCAGTTATATTATACAGCAGTGACATCACCGCTCTGCAGATATCAGTTATATTATACAGCAGTGACATCACCGCTCTGCAGATATCAGTTATATTATACAGCAGTGACATCACCGCTCTGTAGATATCAGTTATATTATACAACAGTGACATCACCGCTCTGCAGATATCAGTTATATTATACAGCAGTGACATCACCGCTCTGCAGATATCAGTTATATTATACAGCAGTGACATCACCGCTCTGTAGATATCAGTTATATTATACAACAGTGACATCACCGCTCTGCAGATATCAGTTATATTATACAGCAGTGACATCACCGCTCTCCAGATATCAGTTATATTATACAGCAGTGACATCACCGCTCTCCAGATATCAGTTATATTATACAACAGTGACATCACCGCTCTGCAGATATCAGTTATATTATACAGGAGGTGACATCACCGCTCTGCAGATATCAGTTATATTATACGGCAGTGACATCACCGCACTGCAGATATCAGTTATATTATACGGCAGTGACATCACCGCTCTCCAGATATCATATTATACAGCAGTGACATCACCGCTCTGCAGATATCAGTTATATTATACAGCAGTGACATCACCGCTCTGCAGATATCAGTTATATTATACAGGAGGTAACATCACCACTCTGCAGATATCAGTTATATTATACAGCAGTGACATCACCGCTCTGCAGATATCAGTTATATTACACAGCAGTGACATCACCACTCTGCAGATATCAGTTATATTATACAGCAGTGACATCACCGCTCTGCAGATATCAGTTATATTATACAGCAGTGACATCAGCGCTCTGCAGATATCAGTTATATTATACAGCAGTGACATCACCGCTCTGCAGATATCAGTTATATTATACAACAGTGACATCACCGCTCTGCAGATATCAGTTATATTATACAGGAGGTAACATCACCACTCTGCAGATATCAGTTATATTACACAGCAGTGATATCACCGCTCTCCAGATATCAGTTATATTATAAAGCAGTGACATCACCGCTCTGCAGATATCAGTTATATTACACAGCAGTGACATCACCGCTCTGCAGATATCAGTTATATTATACAGCAGTGACATCACCGCTCTGCAGATATCAGTTATATTATACAGCAGTGACATCACCGCTCTCCAGATATCAGTAATATTATACAGCAGTGACATCACCGCTCTGCAGATATCAGTTATATTATACAACAGTGACATCACCGCTCTGCAGATATCAGTTATATTACACAGGAGGTAACATCACCACTCTGCAGATATCAGTTATATTATACAGCAGAGACATCACCGCTCTCCAGATATCAGTTATATTATACAGCAGTGACATCACCGCTCTGCAGATATCAGTTATGTTATACAGCAGTGACATCACCGCTCTGCAGATATCAGTTATATTATACAGCAGTGACATCACCGCTCTGCAGATATCAGTTATATTATACAGGAGGTGACATCACCGCTCTCCAGATATCAGTTATATTATACAGCAGTGACATCACCGCTCTCCAGATATCAGTTATATTATACAGCAGTGACATCACCACTCTGCAGATATCAGTTATATTACACAGCAGTGACATCACCGCTCTGCAGATATCAGTTATATTACACAGCAGTGACATCACCACTCTGCAGATATCAGTTATATTATACAGCAGTGACATCACCGCTCTGCAGTTATCAGTTATATTATACAGGAGGTGACATCACCGCTCTGCAGATATCAGTTATATTATACAGGAGGTGACATCACCGCTCTCCAGAAATCAGTTATATTATACAGGAGGTGACATCACCGCTCTGCAGATATCAGTTATATTATGCAGCAGTGACATCACCGCTCTGCAGATATCAGTTATATTATACAGGAGGTGACATCACCGCTCTGCACATATCAGTTATATTATACAGCAGTGACATCACCGTTCTGCAGATATCAGTTATATTATACAGCAGTGACATCACCGCTCTGCAGATATCAGTTATATTATACAGCAGTGACATCACCGCTCTGCAGATATCAGTTATATTATACAGCAGTGACATCACCGCTCTGGAGATATCAGTTATATTATACAGGAGGTGACATCACCGCTCTGCAGATATCAGTTATATTATACAGCAGTGACATCACCGCTCTCCAGATATCAGTTATATTATACAGCAGTGACATCACCGCTCTCCAGATATCAGTTATATTATACAGCAGTGACATCACCGCTCTGCAGATATCAGTTATATTATACAACAGTGACATCACCGCTCTCCAGATATCAGTTATATTATACAGCAGTGACATCACCGCTCTGCAGATATCAGTTATATTATACAGCAGTGACATCACCGCTCTGCAGATATCAGTTATATTACACAGCAGTGACATCACCGCTCTGCAGATATCAGTTATATTGTAAAGCAGTGACATCACCGCTCTCCAGATATCAGTTATATTACACAGCGGTGACATCACCACTCTGCAGATATCAGTTATATTATACAGCAGTGACATCACCACTCTGCAGATATCAGTTATATTACACAGCAGTGACATCACCGCTCTGCAGATATCAGTTATATTATACAGCAGTGACATCACCGCTCTCCAGATATCAGTTATGTTATACAGCAGTGACATCACCGTTCTGCAGATATCAGTTATATTATACAGCAGTGACATCACCGCTCTGCAGATATCTGTTATATTACACAGCAGTGACATCACCGCTCTGCAGATATCATTTATATTATACAGGAGGTGACATCACCGCTCTGCAGATATCATTTATATTATACAGGAGGTGACATCACCACTCTCCAGATATCAGTTATATTATACAGCAGTGACATCACCGCTCTGCAGATATCAGTTATATTATACAGGAGGTGACATCACCGCTCTGCAGATATCAGTTATATTATACAGGAGTGACATCACCGCTCTGCAGATATCAGTTATATTATACAGCAGTGACATCACCACTCTCCAGATATCAGTTATATTATACAGCAGTGACATCACCGCTCTGCAGATATCAGTTATATTATACAGGAGGTGACATCACCGCTCTGCAGATATCAGTTATATTATACAGCAGTGACATCACCGCTCTGCAGATATCAGTTATATTATACAGCAGTGACATCACCGCTCTGCAGATATCAGTTATATTATACAGCAGTGACATCACCGCTCTGCAGATATCAGTTATATTACACAGCAGTGACATCACCGCTCTGCAGATATCAGTTATATTATACAGCAGTGACATCACCGCTCTGCAGATATCAGTTATATTATACAGCAGTGACATCACCGCTCTGCAGATATCAGTTATATTATACAGGAGGTAACATCACCACTCTGCAGATAGCAGTTATATTATACAGCAGTGACATCATCGCTCTGCAGATATCAGTTATATTATACAGCAGTGACATCACCGCTCTGCAGATATCAGTTATATTATACAGCAGTGACATCACCGCTCTGCAGATATCAGTTATATTATACAGCAGTGACATCACCGCTCTGCAGATATCAGTTATATTATACAGCAGTGACATCACCACTCTTCAGATATCAGTTATATTATACAGCAGTGACATCACCGCTCTGCAGATATCAGTTATATTATATAGCAGTGACATCACCGCTCTGCAGATATCAGTTATATTACACAGCAGTGACATCACCGCTCTGCAGATATCAGTTATATTATACAGCAGTGACATCACCGCTCTGCAGATATCAGTTATATTATATAGCAGTGACATCACCGCTCTGCAGATATCAGTTATATTACACAGCAGTGACATCACCGCTCTCCAGATATCAGTTATATTATACAGCAGTGACATCACCGCTCTCCAGATATCAGTTATATTATACAGCAGAGACATCACCGCTCTCCAGATATCAGTTATATTATACAGCAGTGACATCACCGCTCTCCAGATATCAGTTATATTATACAGCAGTGACATCACCGCTCTGCAGATATCAGTTATATTATACAGCAGTGACATCACCGCTCTGCAGATATCAGTTATATTATACAGCAGAGACATCACCGCTCTCCAGATATCAGTTATATTATACAGCAGTGACATCACCGCTCTCCAGATATCAGTTATATTATACAGCAGTGACATCACCGCTCTGCAGATATCTGTTATATTACACAGCAGTGACATCACCGCTCTGCAGATATCTGTTATATTACACAGCAGTGACATCACCGCTCTGCAGATATCAGTTATATTACACAGGAGGTGACATCACCGCTCTGCAGATATCAGTTATATTATACAGCAGTGACATCACCGCTCTGCAGATATCAGTTATATTATACAGGAGGTAACATCACCACTCTGCAGATATCAGTTATATTACACAGCAGTGACATCACCGCTCTGCAGATATCTGTTATATTACACAGCAGTGACATCACCGCTCTGCAGATATCAGTTATATTACACAGGAGGTGACATCACCGCTCTGCAGATATCAGTTATATTATACAGCAGTGACATCACCGCTCTGCAGATATCAGTTATATTACACAGGAGGTGACATCACCGCTCTGCAGATATCAGTTATATTACACAGCAGTGACATCACCGCTCTGCAGATATCAGTTATATTACACAGCAGTGACATCACCGCTCTCCAGATATCAGTTATATTATACAGCAGTGACATCACCGCTCTCCAGATATCAGTTATATTATACAGCAGTGACATCACCGCTCTGCAGATATCAGTTATGTTATACAGCAGTGACATCACCGCTCTCCAGATATCAGTTATATTATACAGCAGTGACATCATCGCTCTGCAGATATCAGTTATATTATACAGCAGTGACATCACCGCTCTCCAGATATCAGTTATATTATATAGCAGTGACATCACCGCTCTGCAGATATCAGTTATATTATACAGAAGTGACATCACCGCTCTGCAGATATCAGTTATATTATACAGCAGTGACATCACCGCTCTGCAGATATCAGTTATATTATATAGCAGTGACATCACCGCTCTGCAGATATCAGTTATATTACACAGCAGTGACATCACCGCTCTCCAGATATCAGTTATATTATACAGCAGTGACATCACCGCTCTGCAGATATCAGTTATATTACACAGCAGTGAAATCACCGCTCTGCAGATATCAGTTATATTATATAGCAGTGACATCACCGCTCTGCAGATATCAGTTATATTACACAGCAGTGACATCACCGCTCTGCAGATATCAGTTATATTACACAGCAGTGACATCACCACTCTGCAGATATCAGTTATATTATACAGCAGTGACATCACCGCTCTGCAGATATCAGTTATATTATACAGGAGGTGAACATCACCGCTCTGCAGATATCAGTTATATTATACAGGAGGTGACATCACCGCTCTCCAGAAATCAGTTATATTATACAGGAGGTGACATCACCGCTCTGCAGATATCAGTTATATTATGCAGCAGTGACATCACCGCTCTGCAGATATCAGTTATATTACACAACAGTGACATCACCGCTCTGCAGATATCAGTTATATTATACAGCAGTGACATCACCGCTCTGCAGATATCAGTTATATTATACAGCAGTGACATCACCGCTCTGCAGATATCAGTTATATTATACAGCAGTGACATCACTGCTCTGCAGATATCAGTTATATTATACAGGAGGTGACATCACCGCTCTGCAGATATCAGTTATATTATACAGCAGTGACATCACCGCTCTGCAGATATCAGTTATATTACACAGCAGTGACATCACCGCTCTGCAGATATCAGTTATATTATACAGGAGTGACATCACCACTCTGCAGATATGTTATATTATACAGCAGTGACATCACCACTCTGCAGATATCAGTTATATTATACAGCAGTGACATCACCGCTCTGCAGATATCAGTTATATTATACAGCAGTGACATTACCGCTCTGCAGATATCAGTTATATTATACAGCAGTGACATCACCGCTCTGCAGATATCAGTTATATTATACAGCAGTGACATTACCGCTCTGCAGATATCAGTTATATTATACAGCAGTGACATCACCGCTCTGCAGATATCAGTTATATTATACAGCAGTGACATCACCGCTCTGCAGACATCAGTTATATTACACAGCAGTGACATCACCGCTCTGCAGATATCAGTTATATTATACAGCAGTGACATCACCACTCTGCAGATATCAGTTATATTATACAGCAGTGACATCACCGCTCTGCAGATATCAGTTATATTACACAGCAGTGACATCACCGTTCTGCAGATATCAGTTATATTATACAGCAGTGACATCACCGCTCTGCAGATATCAGTTATATTATACAGCAGTGACATCACCGCTCTGCAGATATCAGTTATATTACACAGCAGTGACATCACCGTTCTGCAGATATCAGTTATATTATACAGCAGTGACATCACCGCTCTGCAGATATCAGTTATATTATACAGCAGTGACATCACCGCGCTGCAGATATCAGTTATATTATACAGCAGTGACATCACCGCTCTGCAGATATCAGTTATATTATACAGCAGTGACATCACCGCTCTGCAGATATCAGTTATATTACACAGCAGTGACATCACCGCTCTGCAGATATCAGTTATATTATACAGGAGTGACATCACCACTCTGCAGATATGTTATATTATACAGCAGTGACATCACCACTCTGCAGATATCAGTTATATTATACAGCAGTGACATCACCGCTCTGCAGATATCAGTTATATTACACAGGAGGTGACGTCACCGCTCTGCAGATATCAGTTATATTACACAGCAGTGACATCACCGCTCTGCAGATATCAGTTATATTATACAGCAGTGACATCACCGCTCTGCAGATATCAGTTATATTACACAGCAGTGACATCACCGCTCTGCAGATATCAGTTATATTATACAGCAGTGACATAACCGCTCTGCAGATATCAGTTATATTATACAGCAGTGACATCACCGCTCTCCAGATATCAGTTATATTACACAGGAGGTGACGTCACCGCTCTGCAGATATCAGTTATATTACACAGCAGTGACATCACCGCTCTGCAGATATCAGTTATATTATACAGCAGTGACATCACCGCTCTGCAGATATCAGTTATATTACACAGCAGTGACATCACCGCTCTGCAGATATCAGTTATATTATACAGCAGTGACATCATCGCTCTGCAGATATCAGTTATATTATACAGCAGTGACATCACCGCTCTGCAGATATCAGATATATTATACATTAGTGACATCACCGCTCTGCAGATATCAGTTATATTATACAGCAGTGACATCACCGCTCTGCAGATATCAGTTATATTATACAGCAGTGACATCACCGCTCTCCAGATATCAGTTATATTATACAGCAGTGACATCACCGCTCTGCAGATATCAGTTATATTACACAGCAGTGACATCACCGCTCTGCAGATATCAGTTATATTATACAGCAGTGACATCACCGCTCTGCAGATATCAGTTATATTATACAGCAGTGACATCACCGCTCTGCAGATATCAGTTATATTACACAGCAGTGACATCACCGCTCTCCAGATATCAGTTATATTACACAGCAGTGACATCACCGCTCTGCAGATATCAGTTATATTATGCAGCAGTGACATCACCGTTCTGCAGATATCAGTTATATTACACAGCAGTGACATCACCGCTCTGCAGATATCAGTTATATTACACAGCAGTGACATCACCGCTCTGCAGATATCAGTTATATTACACAGCAGTGACATCACCGCTCTGCAGATATCAGTTATATTATACAGCAGTGACATCACCGCTCTGCAGATATCAGTTATATTATACAGCAGTGACATCACCGCTCTGCAGATATCAGTTATATTACACAGCAGTGACATCACCGCTCTCCAGATATCAGTTATATTACACAGCAGTGACATCACCGCTCTGCAGATATCAGTTATATTATGCAGCAGTGACATCACCGCTCTGCAGATATCAGTTATATTACACAGCAGTGACATCACCGCTCTGCAGATATCAGTTATATTATACAGCAGTGACATCACCGCTCTGCAGATATCAGTTATATTACACAGTAGTGACGTCACCGCTCTGCAGATATCAGTTATATTATACAGCAGTGACATCACCGCTCTGCAGATATCAGTTATATTATGCAGCAGTGACATCACCGCTCTGCAGATATCAGTTATATTACACAGCAGTGACATCACCGCTCTGCAGATATCAGTTATATTACACAGCAGTGACATCACCGCTCTGCAGATATCAGTTATATTATACAGCAGTGACATCACCGCTCTGCAGATATCAGTTATATTATACAGCAGTGACATCACCGCTCTGCAGATATCAGTTATATTACACAGCAGTGACATCACCGCTCTCCAGATATCAGTTATATTACACAGCAGTGACATCACCGCTCTGCAGATATCAGTTATATTACACAGCTGCGACATCACCGCTCTGCAGATATCAGTTATATTACACAGCAGTGACATCACCGCTCTGCAGATATCAGTTATATTATACAGCAGTGACATCACCGCTCTGCAGATATCAGTTATATTACACAGCAGTGAAGTCAGCGCTCTCCAGTTGTCAGTGATATCACACAGCAGTGACGTCACTGTGACATCACAGAGTATACGCTGTATCTGCCTGTCTGGGCTGCGCTCCTGTCGCCGCAGTGCTGTCCTGTGCAGACGTCACCCCTCCGCTCCGCCCGCTCCTCCAGCTCCGCCCGCTCCCTCTCTCCTCTCCGCCGCAGTCACTGCAGGGACAGCGCTCAGGATGTCGGTGCGGGAGGTGCAGGCTGCAGGTAGGACGGGGCTGCCCGGGATGAGTCTGCGGGACGGGGTAGGATGCGGAGATAACGGCAGGAGGAGCTGATACCGGCATCATCCACCGGGAGCCGCCGCGCTCCATCATCTGCGCTGTCATTGTGCCCCGCACGTGTCTCCTACCTGCTGACTGTCTCCTGCGGGAGGGCGCGGCTGCAGTGCGGAGAAGGGACAGTCCGGCACATCATACAGGACACTACACCCCCCTCCACCTCCATCATACTGGACACTACACCCCCCTCCACATGCATCATACTGGACACTACACCCCCCTCCACATGCATCATACTGGACACTACACCCCCCTCCACATGCATCAGACTGGACACTACACCCCCCTCCACATCCATCATACTGGACACTACACCCCCCTCCACCTCCATCATACTGGACACTACACCCCCCTCCACATCCATCATACTGGACACTACACCCCCCTCCACATCCATCATACTGGACACTACACCCCCCTCCACCTCCATCACACAGGACACTACACCCCCCTCCACATCCATCATACTGGACACTACACCCCCCTCCACCTCCATCACACAGGACACTATACCCCCCTCCACATCCATCACACAGGACACTACACCCCCCTCCACATCCATCATACTGGACACTACACCCCCCTCCACCTCCATCACACAGGACACTACACCCCCCTCCACATCCATCATACTGGACACTACACCCCCCTCCACATGCATCATACGGGACACTACACCCCCCTCCACCTCCATCATACAGGACACTACACCTCCCTCCACATGCATCATACAGGACACTACACCCCCCTCCACATGCATCATACAGGACACTACACCCCCCTCCACCTCCATCATACAGGACACTACACCCCCCTCCACATGCATCATACAGGACACTACACCCCCCTCCACCTCCATCATACAGGACACTACACCCCCCTCCACATGCATCATACAGGACACTACACCCCCCTCCACCTCCATCATACAGGACACTACACCCCCCTCCACATGCATCATACAGGACACTACACCCCCCTCCACCTCCATCATACAGGACACTATACCCCCTTCCACATCCATCATACTGGACACTACACCCCCCTCCACATCCATCATACTGGACACTATACCCCCCTCCACATCCATCATACAGGACACTATACCCCCCTCTACATGCATCATACAGGACACTACACCCCCCTCCACATCCATCATACAGGACATTATACCCCCCCTCCATCATACAGGACACTACACCCCCCTCCACATGCATCATACTGGACACTACACCCCCCTCCACATCCATCATACAGGACACTATACCCCCCCCCCCCACATCCATCATACAGGACACTACACCCCCCTGCACATGCATCATACAGGACACTATACCCCCCTCCACATATCATACAGGACACTATACCCCCCTCCACATCCATCATACTGGACACTACACCCCCCTCCACATCCATCATACTGGACACTATACCCCCCTCCACATCCATCATACTGGACACTACACCCCCCTCCACCTCCATCATACTGGACACTACACCCCCCTCCACATCCATCATACAGGACACTGCACCCCCGTCCACCTCCATCATACTGGACACTACACCCCCCTCCACATGCATCATACAGGACACTATACCCCACTCCACATCCATCATACAGGACACTGCACCCCCCTCCACATGCATCATACAGGACACTACACCCCCCTCCACATCCATCATACTGGACACTATACCCCCCTCCACATGCATGACACAGGACACTGCACCCCCCTCCACATCCATCATACTGGACACTACACCCCCCTCCACATGCATCATACAGGACACTATAACCCCTCCACATCCATCATACTGGACACTACACCCCCCTCCACATCCATCATACTGGACACTACACCCCCCTCCACATCCATCATACTGGACACTACACCCCCCTCCACCTCCATCATACTGGACACTACACCCCCCTCCACATCCATATACTGGACACTACACCCCCCTCCACATGCATCATACAGGACACTACACCCCCCTCCACCTCCATCATACTGGACACTATACCCCCTTCCACATCCATCATACAGGACACTATACCCCCCTCCACATGCATCATACAGGACACTATACCCCCCTCCACATCCATCATACAGGACACTGCACCCCCCTCCACCTCCATCATACAGGACACTATACCCCCCCTCCACATCCATTATACAGGACACTGCACCCCCCTCCACATCCATCATACAGGACACTATACCCCCCCTCCACATCCATTATACAGGACACTATACCCCCCCTCCACATCCATGATACAGGACACTATACCCCCCTCCACATCCATCATACAGGACACTATACCCCCCTCCACATCCATCATACAGGACACTATACCCCCCTCCACATCCATCATACGAGACACTACACCCCCCTCCACATCCATCATACGGGACACTATACCCCCCTCCACATCCATCATACAGGACACTACACCCCCCTCCACATGCATCATACAGGACACTATACCCCCTCCACATGCATCATACAGGACACTATACCCCCCTCCACCTCTATCATACAGGACACTATACCCCCCTCCACCTCCATCATACAGGACACTATACCCCTCTCCACCTCCATCATACAGGACACTATACCCCCCTGCACATCCATCATACAGGACACTATACCCCCCTGCACATCCATCATACAGGACACTATACCCCCCTGCACATCCATCATACAGGACACTATACCCCCCTCCACATCCATCATACAGGACACTACACCCCCCTCCACCTCCATCATACAGGACACTATACCCCCCCTCCACATCCATCATACTGGACACTATAACCCCCTCCACATGCATCATACAGTACACTATATCCCCCTCCACCTCCATCATACAGGACACTACACCCCCCTCCACATCCATCATACAGGATACTACACCCCCCTCCACCTCCATCATACAGGACACTACACCCCCCTCCACCTCCATCATACAGGACACTATTCCCCCCTCCACATCCATCATACTGGACACTATACCCCCCTCCACATGCATCATACAGTACACTATATCCCCCTCCACCTCCATCATACAGGACACTACACCCCCCTCCACATCCATCATACAGGACACTATAGCCCCCTCCACATCCATTATACTGGACACTATACCCCCCTCCACCTCCATCACACAGGACACTACACCCCCCTCCACCCGCATGATACAGGACACTACACCCCCCTTCACGTCCATCATACAGGACAGTACACCCCCCTCCACCTCCATCATACAGGACACTATACCCCCCTCCATCATATAGGACACTATACCCCCCTTCACCTCCATCATACAGAACACTATACCCCCCTCCATCATATAGGACACTATACCCCCCTCCACTTCCATCATACAGAACACTATACCCCACTCCATCATATAGGACACTATACCCCCCCTCCACTTCCATCATTCAGGACACTATACCCCCCTCCATCATACAGGACACTATACCCCCCTCAACCTCCATCATTCAGGACACTATACCCCCCTCCACCTCCATCATTCAGGACACTATACCCCCCTCCACCTCCATCATTCAGGACACTATACCCCCCTTCACCTCCATCATTCAGGACACTATACCCCCCTCCATCATACAGGGCACTATACCCCCCTCCATCATACAGGACACTATACCCCCCTCCATCATACAGGACATTATACCCCCCTCCACCTCCATGATACAGGACACTATACCCCCCCTCCATCATACAGGACACTATACCCCCCTCCATCATACAGGACACTATACCCCCCCTCTACCTCCATCATACAGGACACTATACCCCCCTCCATCATACAGTACACTATACCCCCCTCCACATCCATCATACTGGACACTATAACCCTCTCAATCATTCAGGGCACTATACCCCCCTCCACCTCGATTATACAGGGCACTATTCCCCCTCCACCTCCATCATACAGGGCACTATTCCCCCTCCACATCCATCATACAGGACACTACACCCCCCTCCACATCCATCATACGGGACACTATACCCCCCTCCACAACCATCATACAGGACACTACACCCCCCTCCACATGCATCATACAGGACACTATACCCCCTCCACATGCATCATACAGGACACTATACCCCCCTCCACATCCATCATACAGGACACTATACCCCCCTCCACCTCCATCATACAGGACACTATACCCCCCTGCACATCCATCATACAGGACACTATACCCCCCTCCACATCCATCATACAGGACACTACACCCCCCTCCACCTCCATCATACAGGACACTATACCCCCCCTCCACACATCCATCATACTGGACACTATAACCCCCTCCACATGCATCATACAGTACACTATATCCCCCTCCACCTCCATCATACAGGACACTACACCCCCCTCCACATCCATCATACAGGACACTACACCCCCCTCCACCTCCATCATACAGGACACTACACCCCCCTCCACCTCCATCATACAGGACACTATTCCCCCCTCCACATCCATCATACTGGACACTATACCCCCCTCCACATGCATCATACAGTACACTATATCCCCCTCCACCTCCATCATACAGGACACTACACCCTCCTCCACATCCATCATACAGGACACTATAGCCCCCTCCACATCCATTATACTGGACACTATACCCCCCTCCACCTCCATCACACAGGACACTACACCCCCCTCCACCCGCATGATACAGGACACTACACCCCCCTTCACGTCCATCATACAGGACAGTACACCCCCCTCCACCTCCATCATACAGGACACTATACCCCCCTCCATCATACAGGACACTATACCCCCCCTCTACCTCCATCATACAGGACACTATACCCCCCTCCATCATACAGTACACTATACCCCCCTCCACATCCATCATACTGGACACTATAACCCTCTCAATCATTCAGGGCACTATACCCCCCTCCACCTCGATTATACAGGGCACTATTCCCCCTCCACCTCCATCATACAGGGCACTATTCCCCCTCCACATCCATCATACAGGACACTATACCCCCCTCCACATCCATCATACTGGACACTACACCCCCCTCCACATCCATCATACAGGACACTATACCCCCCTCCACATCCATCATACAGGACACTATACCCCCCTCCACATATCATACAGGACACTATACCCCCCTCCACATCCATCATACTGGACACTACACCCCCCTCCACATCCATCATACTGGACACTATACCCCCCTCCACATCCATCATACTGGACACTACACCCCCCTCCACCTCCATCATACTGGACACTACACCCCCCTCCACATCCATCATACAGGACACTGCACCCCCCTCCACATCCATCATACTGGACACTATACCCCCCCTCCACATGCATCATACAGGACACTTCACCCCCCTCCACATCCATCATACAGGACACTTCACCCCCCCTCCACATGCATCATACAGGATACTATACCCCCTCCACATCCATCATACAGGACACTGCACCCCCGTCCACCTCCATCATACTGGACACTACACCCCCCTCCACATGCATCATACAGGACACTATACCCCACTCCACATCCATCATACAGGACACTGCACCCCCCTCCACATCCATCATACTGGACACTATACCCCCCCCACATGCATCACACAGGACACTGCACCCCCCTCCACCTCCATCATACTGGACACTACACCCCCCTCCACATGCATCATACAGGACACTATACCCCCCTCCACCTCCATCATACTGGACACTACACCCCCCTCCACATCCATCATACTGGACACTACACCCCCCTCCACATGCATCATACAGGACACTATACCCCCCTCCACATCCATCATACTGGACACTACACCCCCCTCCACATCCATCATACTGGACACTACACCCCCCTCCACATCCATCATACTGGACACTACACCCCCCTCCACATCCATCATACTGGACACTACACCCCCCTCCACATGCATCATACAGGACACTACACCCCCCTCCACCTCCATCATACTGGACACTACACCCCCCTCCACATGCATCATACAGGACACTTAACCCCCCTCCACATCCATCATACTGGACACTATACCCCCCTCCACATGCATCACACAGGACACTGCACCCCCTCCACCTCCATCATACTGGACACTACACCCCCCTCCACATGCATCATACAGGACACTACACCCCCCTCCACCTCCATCATACAGGACACTATACCCCCTTCCACATCCATCATACAGGACACTATACCCCCCTCCACATGCATCATACAGGACACTATACCCCCCTCCACATCCATCATACAGGACACTGCACCCCCCTCCACCTCCATCATACAGGACACTATACCCCCCCTCCACATCCATTATACAGGACACTGCACCCCCCTCCACATCCATCATACAGGACACTATACCCCCCCTCCACATCCATTATACAGGACACTGCACCCCCCTCCACATCCATCATACAGGACACTATACCCCCCCTCCACATTTATTATACAGGACACTATACCCCCCTCCACATCCATCATACAGGACACTATACCCCCCTCCACATCCATCATACAGGACACTATACCCCCCCTCCACATCCATCACACAGGACACTATACCCCCCTCCACATCCATCATACTGGACACTATACCCCCCTCCACATGCATCATACAGTACACTATATCCCCCTCCACCTCCATCATACAGGACACTACACCCCCCTCCACATCCATCATACAGGACACTACACCCCCCTCCACATGCATCATACAGGACACTACACCCCCCTCCACCTCCATCATACAGGACACTATACCCCCCTCCACATCCATCATACTGGACACTATACCCCCCTCCACATGCATCATACAGTACACTATATCCCCCTCCACCTCCATCATACAGGACACTACACCCCCCTCCACATCCATCATACAGGACACTATAGCCTTCTCCACATCCATTATACTGGACACTATACCCCCCTCCACATCCATCATACAGGACACTATACCCCCCTCCACATCCATCATACAAAATACTACACCCCCCTCCACATCCAACATACGGAACACTACACCCCCCTCCACCTCCATCACACAGGACACTACACCCCCCTCCACCCACATGATACAGGACACTATACCCCCCTTCACGTGCATCATACAGGACAGTACACCCCCCTCCACCTCCATCATACAGGACACTATACCCCCCTCCATCATATAGGACACTATACCCCCCTTCACCTCCATCATACAGAACACTATACCCCCCTCCATCATATAGGACACTATACCCCCCTCCACTTCCATCATACAGAACACTATACCCCACTCCATCATATAGGACACTATACCCCCCCTCCACTTCCATCATACAGAACACTATACCCCCCTCCATCATATAGGACACTATACCCCCCTCCATTTCCATCATACAGAACACTATACCCCCCTCCATTTCCATCATACAGAACACTATACCCCCCTCCACCTCAATCATACAGGACACTATACCCCCCTTCACTTCCATCATACAAAACACTACACCCCCCTCCACCTCCTCATCATCATAAAGGACACTATACCCCCCTCCATCATACAGGACACTATACCCCCCTCCATCATACAGGACACTATACCCCCCCTCCACCTCCATCATTCAGGACACTATACCCCCCTCCATCATACAGGACACTATACCCCCTTCACCCCCTTCCATTATACAGGACACTATACCCCCCTCCATCATACAGGACACTATACCCCCCTCCACCTCCATCATTCAGGACACTATACCCCCTCCACCTCCATCATTCAGGACACTATACCCCCCTCCACCTCCATCATTCAGGACACTATACCCCTCTTCACCTCCATCATTCAGGACACTATACCCCCCTCCATCATACAGGGCACTATACCCCCCCAATCATACAGGACACTATACCCCCCTCCATCATACAGGACATTATACCCCCCTCCACCTCCATCATACAGGGCACTATTCCCCCTCCACCTCCATCATACAGGGCACTATTCCCCCTCCACATCCATCATACAGGACACTATACCCCCCTCCACATCCATCATACTGGACACTATACCCCCCTCCACATGCGTCATACGGGACACTACACCCCCCTCCACATCCATCATACAGGACACTATATCCCCCTCCACATCCATCATACTGGACACTATACCCCCCTCCACATCCATCATACAGGACACTATACCCCCCTCCACATCCGTCATACAGGACACTATACCCCCCTCCACATCCATCATACGGGACACTACACCCCCCTCCACATGCATCATACAGGACACTATACCCCCCTCCACCTCCATCATACAGGACACTATACCCCCCTCCACTTCCATCATACTGGACACTATACCCCCCTCCACATCCATCATACAGAACACTATATCCCCCTCCACATCCATCATACAGGACACTACACCCCTCCTCCACATGCATCATACAGGACACTATACCCCCCTCCACCTCCATCATACAGGACACTATACCCCCCTCCACATCCATCATACGGGACACTATATCCCCCTCCACATCCATCATACGGGACACTACACCCCCCTCCACATGCATCATACGGGACACTATACCCCCCTCCACATGCATCATACGGGACACTATACCCCCCTCCACCTCCATCATACAGGACACTATACCCCCCTCCACATCCATCATACAGGACACTACACCCCCCCTCCTCATCCATCATACAGGACACTACACCTACCTCCACCTCCATCATACAGGACACTATACCCCCCTCCACATCCATCATACTGGACACTATACCCCCCTCCACATGCATCATACAGGACACTATACCCCCCTCCACCTCCATCATACAGGACACTACACCCCCCTCCACATCCATCATACAGGACACTACACCCCCCTCCACATCCATCATACAGGACACTATACCCCCCTCCACCACCATCATACAGGACACTATACCCCCCCTCCACATCCATCATACAGAACACTATACCCCCCTCCACATCCATCATACAGAACACTATACCCCCCTCCATCATACAGGACACTATAGCCCCCTCCACATCCATTATACTGAACACTATACCCCCCTCCACATCCATCATACAGGACACTATACCCCCCTCCACATCCATCATACAGAACACTATACCCCCCTCCACATCCATCATACAGAACACTATACCCCCTCCATCATACAGGACACTATACCCCTCTCCACATCTTTGATACGGAACACTACACCCCCCTCCACATCCATCATACGGAACACTACACCCCCTCCACCTCCATCATACAGGACATTATACCCCTCCTCCATCATACAGGATACTATACCCCCCTCCATCATGCAGGACATTATACCCCCCCTCCACCTCCGTCATACAGGACACTATACCCCCCTCCACCTCCATCATACAGGACACTACGCCCCCCTCCACCTCCATGATACAGGACACTATACCCCCCCTCCATCATACAGGACACTATACCCCCCTCCATCATACAGGACACTATACCCCCCCTCTACCTCCATCATACAGGACACTATACCCCCCTCCATCATACAGTACACTATACCCCCCTCCACATCCATCATACTGGACACTATAACCCTCTCAATCATTCAGGGCACTATACCCCCCTCCACCTCGATTATACAGGGCACTATACCCCCCTCCACCTCCATTATACAGGGCACTATACCCCCCTCCACCTCCATCATCATCATATAGGGTACTATACCCCCCTCCACCTCCATCATATAGGGCACTATACCTCCCTCCACCTCCATCATGCAGGATACTATACCCCCCTCCATCATACAGGACATTATACCCCCCTCCACCTCCTTCATACAGGGCACTATACCCCCCTCCACCGCCATTATACAGGACACTACACCCCCCTCCACCTCCATCATACAGGACACTATACCCCCCTCCACCTCCATCATACAGGACACTATACCCCCCTCCACCGCCATTATACAGGACACTACACCCCCCTCCACCTCCATCATACAGGACACTATACCCCCCTCAACCTCCATCATACAGGACACCACACCCCCCTCCACCTCCATGATATAGGACACTATACCCCCCTCCATCATACAGGACACTATACCCCACTCCACTATACAGGACACTATACCCCCCCTCTACCTCCATCATACAGGACACTATACCCCCCTCCATCATACAGTACACTATACCCCCTTCCACATCCATCATACAGGACACTATAACCCTCTCCATCATTCAGGACACTATACCCCCCTCCACCTCCATCATTCAGGACACTATACCCCCCTCCACCGCCATCATACAGGACACTATACCTCCCTCCACCATACAGGACACTATGCCCACCTCCATCATTCAGGACACTATACCCCCTCCATCATACAGGACATTATACCCCCCTCCACCTCCATCATACAGGGCACTATACCCCCTCCACCTCCATCATACAGGGCACTATACCCCCCTCCACCTCCATCATACAGTCAATTATACCCCCTCCACCTCCATCATACAGAGCACTATACCCCCCTCCATCTCCATCATACAGGACACTATACCTCCCTCCACCTCCATCATATAGGACAGTATACCCCCTCCACCTCCATCATACAGGACACTATGCCCCCTCCACCTCCATCATACAGGACAGTATACCCCCATCCACTGCTATTTACAGGACACTACACCCTCCTCCACCTCCATCATACAGGACACTATACCCCCCTCCACCTGCATCATACAGGACACTATACCCCCCTCCACCTCCATCATACAGGACACTATACCCCCCCTCCACTTCCATCATACAGGACACTATACCGCCCTCCACCTCTATCATACAGTCAATTATACCCCCCTCCACCTCCATCATACAGGACACTATACCCCCTCCACCTCCATCATACAGGACACTATACCTCCCTCCACCTCCATCATACAGGACAGTATACCCCCATCCACCGCCATTATACAGGACACTACACCCCCCTCCACCTCCATCATACAGGACACTATACCCCTCCATCATACAGGACACTATACCCCCCTCCACCTCCATCATACAGGACACTATACCCCCCTCCACCTCCATCATACAGGACACTACACCCCCCTCCACCTCCATAATACAGGACACTATACCCCCCTCCATCATACAGGACACTACACCCCCCTCCACCTCCATGATACATGACACTATACCCCCTCCATCATACAGGACATTATACCCCCCTCCACCTCCATTATACAGGGCACTATACCCCCTCTACCTCCATCATACAGGGCACTATACCCCCCTCCACCTCCATCATACAGTTAATTATACCCCCTCCACCTCCATCATACAGAGCACTATACCCCCCTCCACCTCCATCATACAGGACACTATACCCCCCTCCACCTCCATCATCATCATATAGGGTACTATACCCCCCTCCACCTCCATCATATAGAGCACTATATCCCCCTCCACCTCCATCATACAGGACACTATACCCCCCTCCATCATACAGGACATTATACCCCCCTTCACCTCTATCATACAAAACACTATACCCCCCTCCATCATACAGGACACTATACCCCCTCCATCATACAGGACATTATACCCCCCTTCACCTCTATCATACAAAACACTATACCCCCCTCCAACATACAGCACACTATACCCCCCTCCACCTCCATCATACAGGACACTATACCCCCCTCCACCTCCATCATACAGGACACTATTCCCCCCTCCACCATTATCATACAGTCAATTATACCCCCTCCACCTCCATCATACAGTCAATTATACCCCCTCCACCTCCATCATACAGAGCACTATACCCCCCTCCATCTCCATCATACAGGACACTATACCTCCCTCCACCTCCATCATATAGCACAGTATACCCCCTCCACCTCCATCATACAGGACAGTATACCCCCATCCACTGCTATTTACAGGACACTACACCCTCCTCCACCTCCATCATACAGGACACTATACCCCCCTCCACCTCCATCATACAGGACACTATACCCCCCCTCCACTTCATCATACAGGACACTATACCCCCCTCCACCTGCATCATACAGGACACTATACCCCCCTCCACCTCCATCATACAGGACACTATACCCCCCCTCCACTTCCATCATACAGGACACTATACCGCTCTCCACCTCTATCATACAGTCAATTATACCCCCCTCCACCTCCATCATACAGGACACTATACCCCCTCCACCTCCATCATACAGGACACTATACCTCCCTCCACCTCCATCATACAGGACAGTATACCCCCATCCACCGCCATTATACAGGACACTACACCCCCCTCCACCTCCATCATACAGGACACTATACCCCCCTCCACCTCCATCATACAGGACACTATACCCCCCTCCACCTCCATCATACAGGACACTACACCCCCCTCCACCTCCATAATACAGGACACTATACCCCCCTCCATCATACAGGACACTACACCCCCCTCCACCTCCATGATACATGACACTATACCCCCTCCATCATACAGGACATTATACCCCCCTCCACCTCCATTATACAGGGCACTATACCCCCTCTACCTCCATCATACAGGGCACTATACCCCCCTCCACCTCCATCATACAGTCAATTATACCCCCCTCCACCTCCATCATACAGAGCACTATACCCCCCTCCACCTCCATCATACAGGACACTATACCCCCCTCCACCTCCATCATCATCATATAGGGCACTATATCCCCCTCCACCTCCATCATACAGGACACTATACCCCCCTCCATCATACAGGACATTATACCCCCCTTCACCTCTATCATACAAAACACTATACCCCCCTCCATCATACAGGACACTATACCCCCTCCATCATACAGGACATTATACCCCCCTTCACCTCTATCATACAAAACACTATACCCCCCTCCAACATACAGCACACTATACCCCCCTCCACCTCCATCATACAGGACACTATACCCCCCTCCACCTCCATCATACAGGACACTATTCCCCCCTCCACCATTATCATACAGTCAATTATACCCCCCTCCACCTCCATCATACAGGACACTATACCCCCATCCACCGCCATTATACAGGACACTACACCCCCCTCCACCTCCATCATACAGGACACTATACCCCTCCATCATACAGGACACTATACCCCCCTCCACCTCCATCATACAGGACACTATACCCCTCCATCATGCAGGACATTACACCCCCCTCCACCTCCATGATACAGGACACTATACCCCACTCCATCATACAGGACACTATACCCCCCTCCATCATACAGTACACTATACCCCCCTCTACCTCCATTATTCAGGACACTATACCCCCCTCCACCGCCATCATACAGGACACTATACCCCCCTCCATCATTCAGGACGCTATACCCCCCTCCATCATACATGACACTATACCCCCCTCCACCTCCATTATACAGGGCACTATACCCCCTCCACCTCCATCATACAGGGCACTATACCCCCCTCCACCTCCATCATATAGGGCACTATACCCCCCTCCACCTCCATCATACAGGACACGAGTGATAACAGATAACTAGTGATGAGCGTTCACTACCATGCTCGGGTGCTCAGTACTGGTAACTAGTGATGAGTGGGCACTACCATGCTCGGGTGCTCAGTACTGGTAACTAGTGATGAGCGGGCACTATCATGCTCGGGTGCTCAGTACTGGTAACTAGTGATGAGATGGCACTACCATGCTCGGGTGCTCAGTACTGGTAACTAGTGATGAGCGGGCACTACCATGCTCGGGTGCTCAGTACTGGTAACTAGTGATGAGCGTTCACTACCATGCTCGGGTGCTCAGTACTGGTAACTAGTGATGAGCGGGCACTACCATGCTCGGGTGCTCAGTACAGGTAACTAGTGATGAGCGGGCACTACTATGCTCGGGTGCTCAGTACTGGTAACTAGTGATGAGCGGGCACTACCATGCTCAGGTGCTCAGTACTGGTAACTAGTGATGAGCGGACACTACCATGCTCAGGGGCTCAGTACTCGTAACTAGTGATGAGCGGGCACTACCATGCTCGGGTGCTCAGTACTGGTAACTAGTGATGAGTGGGCACTACCATGCTCGGGTGCTCAGTACTGGTAACTAGTGATGAGTGGGCACTACCATGCTCGGGTGCTCAGTACTGGTAACTAGTGATGAGTGGGCACTACCATGCTCGGGTGCTCAGTACTGGTAACTAGTGATGAGCGGGCACTACCATGCTCGGGGGCTCGGTACTGGTAACTAGTGATGAGCGGGCACTACCATGCTCGGGTGCTCAGTACTGATAACTAGTGATGAGTGGGCACTACCATGCTCGGGTGCTCTGTACTGGTAACTAGTGATGAGCGGGCACTACCATGCTCGGGTGCTCAGTACTGGTAACTAGTGATGAGTGGGCACTACCATGCTCGGGTGCTCAGTACTGGTAACTAGTGATGAGCGGGCACTACCATGCTCGGGTGCTCAGTACTGGTAACTAGTGATGAGCGGGCACTACCATGCTCGGGTCCTCAGTACTGGTAAGTAGTGATGAGCGGGCACTACCATGCTCGGGGTGCTCGGTACTGGTAACTAGTGATGAGCGGGCACTACCATGCTCGGATGCTCAGTACTGGTAACTAGTGATGAGCGGGCACTACCATGCTCGGGTGCTCAGTACTGGTAACTAGTGATGAGCGGGCACTACCATGCTCGGGTGCTCAGTACTGGTAACTAGTGATGAGCGGGCACTACCATGCTCGGGTGCTCAGTACTGGTAACTAGTGATGAGCGGGCACTACCATGCTCGGGGGCTCGGTACTGGTAACTAGTGATGAGCGGGCACTACCATGCTCAGGTGCACAGTACTGGTAACTAGTGATGAGTGGGCACTACCATGCTCAGGTGCACAGTACTGGTAACTAGTGATGAGCGGACACTACCATGCTCGGGTGCTCAGTACTGGTAACTAGTGATGAGCGGGCACTACCATGCTCAGGTGCACAGTACTGGTAACTAGTGATGAGTGGGCACTACCATGCTCAGGTGCTCAGTACTGGTAACTAGTGATGAGCGGGCACTACCATGCTCGGGTGCTCAGTACTGGTAACTAGTGATGAGTGGGCACTACCATGCTCGGGTGCTCAGTACTGGTAACTAGTTATGAGTGGGCACTACCATGCTCGGGTGCTCAGTACTGGTAACTAGTGATGAGCGGGCACTACCATGCTCGGGTGCTCAGTACTGATAACTAGTGATGAGTGGGCACTACCATGCTCGGGTGCTCAGTACTGGTAACTAGTGATGAGCGGGCACTACCATGCTCGGGTGCTCAGTACTGGTAACTAGTGATGAGTGGGCACTACCATGCTCAGGTGCTCTGTACTGGTAACTAGTGATGAGCGGGCACTACCATGCTCGGGTGCTCTGTACTGGTAACTAGTGATGAGCGGGCACTACCATGCTCGGGTGCTCAGTACTGGTAACTAGTGATGAGCGGGCACTACCATGCTCGGGTGCTCAGTACTGGTAACTAGTGATGAGCGGGCACTACCATGCTCAGGTGCTCAGTACTGGTAACTAGTGATGAGCGGGCACTACCATGCTCGGGGGCTCAGTACTGGTAACTAGTGATGAGCGGACACTACCATGCTCGGGGGCTCAGTACTGGTAACTAGTGATGAGTGGGCACTACCATGCTCAGGTGCACAGTACTGGTAACTAGTGATGAGCGGGCACTACCATGCTCAGGTGCTCAGTACTGGTAACTAGTGATGAGCGGGCACTACCATGCTCGGGGGCTCGGTACTGGTAACTAGTGATGAGCGGGCACTACCATGCTCGGGTGCTCAGTACTGATAACTAGTGATGAGCGGGCACTACCATGCTCGGGTGCTCAGTACTGGTAACTAGTGATGAGCGGGCACTACCATGCTCGGGGGCTCGGTACTCGGCGGGGGGAGAGGATTATGGACAGAACAAATATCTGACAATTTTACATCAGATCTTTGGGACTCCGCTAAGCAGCTGAAGATGAGGAGGAATTTCACGTTTCAACACCTCAAAGCGACTTCGAAATCAGGTGAAGAAGAAGAAGACAGAGGTTGTGGAACGGCCGAGCCCAGAGCGGGGTCCTCGGGGAATCTGTGGTGACCTGCAGAGGGCGCTGTACAGAGGAGACCCCCACTGTCTGGCAGAGGAGGAGCTACAAGGAGGATGCGGCAAACATGGCCGATTCTAGGTGTGATCGATCTCAACCCAAAAAGACAGAACGTTTCACCAAAGTATTAGTGTAAGGGGTCCTCTGCACGTTGCGACATTGCTACTGCGATCTCGTCGGGGTCAAATCGAGAGTGACGCACATCCAGCGCCGGTAACAACGTCGCAACGTGTAAAGCCTAGAAGCACCGATAAACGATCACAAAAGCGTGGTAAATCGGTGATCTGTAAAGTCGGTCATTTTCATAATGTCGCACCCATAGGAGATACGATGTTGTTCCTCGTTGCTGCGGCCGCGCACATGGCTGTGTATGAAGCCGCAGGAGCGAGGAACATCTCCTACCGGCGTCCCGCCTGCAATGCGGAAGGAAGGAGGTGGGCGGGATGTTTACATCCCGCTCATCTCCGCCCCTCTGCTTCTATTGGCCGCCTGCCGTGTGATGTCGCTGTGACGCCGCACGACCCGCCCCCTTAGGAAGGAGGCGGGTCACCGGCCAGAGCGACGTGACAGGGCAGGTGAGTGCATGTGAAGCTGCCGTAGCGATAATGTTCGCTACTGCAGCTATCACAAGATATTGCATGTGCGACGGGGGCGGGACTATCGCGCTCGGCATCGCTACAATTGGCTAGCGATGTCGCAGCGTGCAAAGTACCCCTAAGGGTGTGCATTATTTTGCAACCACATTGTGTGATGGTGGGATATGGGGGGTTGTGTGTGGTTTTGTGTGGGTTCATATTTTAGGTGTGCTGCTCTGTCCATTCTGTGTACATTGTCCTGTTGAGTTAGGTTGATCACCCCCTGCTGGGGTTTTGTTCCTAGGTCTGGGGGAGGGGGACCTTGCATCTACCTAAACTCTATGTTTACCTGGGAGATTGTTCAGTCTTTCGGAGAACTTCAAGAGACAAGGAAGAAGATTGCTCCTCTGGGGGAGAAGCTGCAGCTACAGGCAGCACCCCAGAGAGCCTTTGAGAAACCCCCATTTACCTGGAGAAGGACTGCTGGAGGATTGTGACTGATCCCCCGGGACATTTATCCCATTACTGGACTATTTTACCCTCTGTGTGGTGGATTATTTTTGTGACCCTGCTGATTTTGCTTGGAATAAATGCTCTTTGGATTGTACCGCCATCTCTCGCTCTGTTGATTGTGTGATATGGGAGAAGGACCCCGTCACAACTGGTGGCAGCGGCGGGATCAACAGATCGCAGCCTAATGGAGATCCACCCACAGAGTGAGTACAGAGACTGGACCGCATCCAGTCTACAGGAGAGAGCCAGAGATCTGGGCCTGAGCTACCAGGGACTGAATAAAGAGGCCTTAATTGATCTACTTGTGGGTGAGAGCCAGATCACCTCCTCACAGATGTCTGACGGACAAGCCCTGGAGACAGGGATCCTGCCCCAAAAAGCCAGTGGTTGGTGTGGTATGAAGAAGAATTGGCGGCTCTTGGCCCTGGTGTATCTCAGGAATATGAGGAGGAGGCTGCTCGCCGAGCACAGCAGAGACAAGAAGCAATGGAGTCTGGCAGAGGGAGTAATGTGAGTGTAAGCCCAGTGATCCGGGAGTCTGTGCGGATCACCCGGTAGGACTTCAGGCCATTTGATGAGGCTTCCGGAGATGTAGAAGGGTTCTTCAAGGACTTTGAGCAGCAGTGTGCGGTGATGGAGGTTCTCCACTCTGGCTGGATGCGTTTGTTAGTGGGGCTCCTGCAGGAAGCCTGGCGGAGGCTTATCACACCATTGCCTCACAGCAGAACCGGGATTACAACATTGTAAAGCGGACTATCCTGGATTACCATCACCCCAGACTCACATAGGGCACAGTTCCGAGACCTCCCATGCACCACGGGGGGATCGTTTAGGATGTGTGTCCATAAGAAGTCCCAGGCATGTCGGAGATGGCTGGAAGCGGAAGACGCCTTCACTGTGGAGATGTTATACAGGTATTTCTCATAGAACAATTTCTTTACAAGTGTCCCTCAGAAATACGGGAATGGGTCAGAGAACGCACGCCGTGCTCCTTGTATAGAGCTGCAGTCCTGGCTGATGAGGCCCTTACTATCTGACCACAATGGAGGACGCTTCTGGACAATAAGCCACAGCTTGCTCCTCCTGCGCCCCGGCCCTCTACAGTTATATCTGCCCCTCCAACCAGCCACAGCCTGATGACAATCACGGCTCCCAATTCTGGACCCCAACAGTTCCGGCCACGCCCTGGGGGAATCACAGAGAGGAGATGTTATGGGTGCGGACAACCTGGGCACCTGGAATCCAGTTGTCCCGCAAGGACTCGAAGGGACCCCCACGCACCTTCATCTCGTCCGGTGCATTTTGTGCATTTCATCCCGCCTGAGGAAGAGTTACCACCATCTCCACCGGAGTGTACCGCTGACCCCTGCACCATAGATGCCCCTGTTGGAGTGTACCGCTGACCTCTGCACCATAGATGCCCCTGTTGGAGTGTACCGCTGACCCCTGCACCATAGATGCCCCTGTTGGAGTGTATGGCCTCCGGCCTTTGTCACCAGGTTCTCCTACTGCCTTCTCCAGAATGCACACTCGAAGGAGCACGACGCAGAGGAGATGTTATCGATGTGGGCAGCCGGGGCATCTACAAGACACTTGCCCTGCTGGTCGATTGAGGAATGACCTTGCACCAAATCAACCTGTTCATTCTCTACAGCCAAATACAAGGGGGAAGAGTTCTCACCCTTCAAGTTGACTTGCCTAATGGCTCAGACACTCGAGGTCGGCCACTAGGGGTTTATGGGGTGCGAGCCACAGCCCCAAGTTCCTCTCATCATCAAAGTAAGCACTTACAGGAGGTTGCGCTGGATGGACGGAGAGTCATTGGATTTTGTGACTCCGGGGCATTTCTCACAATAGCTGATCCCCGGGTGGTGCGTCCAGAGGTGATACATCATGGACCAGGGATTGTTATTGAATTGTCTGGAGGACAAAGGAGGAATATCCCAAAGGTGACTGTAGATTTGGACTTTGGGGTCAAGCAATGTGTGGTTGGGGTGATGAGCGGCTGCCTGCAGATATTCTCCTAGGAAGTGATGTGGGACATCTACAATGCCGATTTGTGGGTGCAGGAAACACAGTTTGAGTGAAGGAGGACACAAAGGGAAGCTTGTCCTTCCAACCCTACCACTGTACAAGGGACTATCTGCAGCTGAGAAACATGGACTTAAGTGAGGTGGCAGAGGTCTGTGTAGACCTCATGGTGTACTCACTTATTAAGAAGGAGGGAGAGGTTGTGATGGTGGAATATGGGGGGTTGTGTATCATGTTGTGTGGGTTTGTATTTAGGCGTGGTTCATTGTCCATTCTGTGTAGATTGTCCTGTTGAGTTAGGTAGATCACCCCCTGCTGGGCGTTTTGTGCCTAGGTCTGGGGGAAGGGGGCCTGGAATCCACCCAACCTCCGTTTTACCTGGGAGATTGTTCAGTCTGTCGGAGTACTTCAAGAGACAAGGAAGAAGATGGATCCTCTGGGGGAGAAGCTGCAGCTACAGGCAGCACCCCAGAGAAACCCTCATCTGCCTGGAGAGGCACTGCTGGAGGAGTGTGACTCATCCCCGGGACATTTATCCCATTACTGGACTATTTTACCCTCTGTGTTGTGGATTATTTTTTATAAACCTTCTGATTTTGTTTGGATTAAATGTTCTTTGGATTGTTCACCCATCTCTCTCTCTGTTGACTGTGTGATATCGGAGAAGGACCCTGTGACACATTGTTTTACTTTTTTTTTTTTTTTACCTGAAAAGATTTGAGTTTGGTCCGCACTGAACTTGTGCAAATTCTGGCCAACATTAAAGGGGAAAAGTCCTGAAATTATTCTTCTTGTAAGATACATCACCCATACATATGGAGGCACGAGGACAGTGGATTACAGCGCTCTAATAGCAGGTACATCACCCATACATATGGAGGCACGAGGACAATGGATTACAGCGCTCTAATAGCAGGTACATCACCCATACATATGGACGCACGAGGACAGTGGATTACAGCGCTCTAATAGCAGGTACATCACCCATACATATGGAGGCACGAGGACAGTGGATTACAGCGCTCTAATAGCAGGTACATCACCCATACATATGGACGCACGAGGACAGTGGATTACAGCGCTCTAATAGCAGGTACATCACCCATACATATGGAGGCACGAGGACAGTGGATTACAGCGCTCTAATAGCAGGTACATCACCCATACATATGGAGGCACGAGGACAGTGGATTACAGCGCTCTAATAGCAGGTACATCACCCATACATATGGACGCACGAGGACAGTGGATTACAGCGCTCTAATAGCAGGTACATCACCCATACATATGGAGGCACGAGGACAGTGGATTACAGCGCTCTAATAGCAGGTACATCACCCATACATATGGAGGCACGAGGACAGTGGATTACAGCGCTCTAATAGCAGGTACATCACCCATACATATGGACGCACGAGGACAGTGGATTACAGCGCTCTAATAGCAGGTACATCACCCATACATATGGACGCACGAGGACAGTGGATTACAGCGCTCTAATAGCAGGTACATCACCCATACATATGGAGGCACGAGGACACTGGATTACAGCGCTCTAATAGCAGGTACATCACCCATACATATGGACGCACGAGGACACTGGATTACAGCGCTCTAATAGCAGGTACATCACCCATACATATGGACGCACGAGGACAGTGGATTACAGCGCTCTAATAGCAGGTACATCACCCATACATATGGACGCACGAGGACAGTGGATTACAGCGCTCTAATAGCAGGTACATCACCCATACATATGGACGCACGAGGACAGTGGATTACAGCGCTCTAATAGCAGGTACATCACCCATACATATGGAGGCACGAGGACAATGGATTACAGCGCTCTAATAGCAGGTACATCACCCATACATATGGACGCACGAGGACACTGGATTACAGCGCTCTAATAGCAGGTACATCACCCATACATATGGACGCACGAGGACAATGGATTACAGCGCTCTAATAGCAGGTTCATTACCCATACATATGGAGGCACGAGGACACTGGATTACAGCGCTCTAATAGCAGGTACATCACCCATACATATGGACACACGAGGACAGTGGATTACAGCGCTCTAATAGCAGGTACATCACCCATACATATGGACGCACGAGGACAGTGGATTACAGCACTCTAATAGCAGGTACATCACCCATACATATGGACGCACGAGGACAGTGGATTACAGCGCTCTAATAGCAGGTACATCACCCATACATATGGAGTCACGAGGACACTGGATTACAGCGCTCTAATAGCAGGTACATCACCCATACATATGGAGGCACGAGGACAGTGGATTACAGCGCTCTAATAGCAGGTACATCACCCATACATATGGAGGCACGAGGACACTGGATTACAGCGCTCTAATAGCAGGTACATCACCCATACATATGGACGCACGAGGACAGTGGATTACAGCGCTCTAATAGCAGGTACATCACCCATACATATGGACGCACGAGGACAGTGGATTACAGCGCTCTAATAGCAGGTACATCACCCATACATATGGACGCACGAGGACAGTGGATTACAGCGCTCTAATAGCAGGTACATCACCCATACATATGGACGCACGAGGACACTGGATTACAGCGCTCTAATAGCAGGTACATCACCCATACATATGGAGGCACGAGGACAGTGGATTACAGCACTCTAATAGCAGGTACATCACCCATACATATGGAGGCACGAGGACAGTGGATTACAGCGCTCTAATAGCAGGTACATCACCCATACATATGGAGGCACGAGGACACTGGATTACAGCGCTCTAATAGCAGGTACATCACCCATACATATGGACGCACGAGGACACTGGATTACAGCGCTCTAATAGCAGGTACATCACCCATACATATGGAGGCACGAGGACAATGGATTACAGCGCTCTAATAGCAGGTACATCACCCATACATATGGAGGCACGAGGACAGTGGATTACAGCACTCTAATAGCAGGTACATCACCCATACATATGGAGGCACGAGGACAGTGGATTACAGCACTCTAATGGCAGGTACATCACCCATACATATGGAGGCACGAGGACACTGGATTACAGCGCTCTAATAGCAGGTACATCACCCATACATATGGAGGCACGAGGACACTGGATTACAGCGCTCTAATAGCAGGTACATCACCCATACATATGGAGGCACGAGGACAATGGATTACAGCGCTCTAATAGCAGGTACATCACCCATACATATGGACGCACGAGGACAGTGGATTACAGCGCTCTAATAGCAGGTACATCACCCATACATATGGACGCACGAGGACAGTGGATTACAGCACTCTAATAGCAGGTACATCACCCATACATATGGAGTCACGAGGACAGTGGATTACAGCACTCTAATAGCAGGTACATCACCCATACATATGGACGCACGAGGACACTGGATTACAGCACTCTAATAGCAGGTACATCACCCATACATATGGAGGCACGAGGACAGTGGATTACAGCGCTCTAATAGCAGGTACATCACCCATACATATGGACGCACGAGGACAGTGGATTACAGCGCTCTAATAGCAGGTACATCACCCATACATATGGAGGCACGAGGACAGTGGATTACAGCGCTCTAATAGCAGGTACATCACCCATACATATGGACGCACGAGGACAGTGGATTACAGCACTCTAATAGCAGGTACATCACCCATACATATGGACGCACGAGGACAGTGGATTACAGCGCTCTAATAGCAGGTACATCACCCATACATATGGAGGCACGAGGACACTGGATTACAGCGCTCTAATAGCAGGTACATCACCCATACATATGGACGCACGAGGACAGTGGATTACAGCGCTCTAATAGCAGGTACATCACCCATACATATGGACGCACGAGGACAGTGGATTACAGCGCTCTAATAGCAGGTACATCACCCATACATATGGACGCACGAGGACAGTGGATTACAGCGCTCTAATAGCAGGTACATCACCCATACATATGGAGGCACGAGGACAGTGGATTACAGCGCTCTAATAGCAGGTACATCACCCATACATATGGACGCACGAGGACACTGGATTACAGCACTCTAATAGCAGGTACATCACCCATACATATGGAGGCACGAGGACAGTGGATTACAGCGCTCTAATAGCAGGTACATCACCCATACATATGGAGGCATGAGGACAGTGGATTACAGCGCTCTAATAGCAGGTACATCACCCATACATATGGAGGCACGAGGACAGTGGATTACAGCGCTCTAATAGCAGGTACATCATCCATACATATGGACGCACGAGGACACTGGATTACAGCGCTCTAATAGCAGGTACATCACCCATACATATGGACGCACGAGGACAGTGGATTACAGCACTCTAATAGCAGGTACATCATCCATACATATGGAGGCACGAGGACAGTGGATTACAGCACTCTAATAGCAGGTACATCACCCATACATATGGAGGCACGAGGACAGTGGATTACAGCGCTCTAATAGCAGGTACATCACCCATACATATGGAGGCACGAGGACACTGGATTACAGCGCTCTAATAGCAGGTACATCACCCATACATATGGAGGCACGAGGACAGTGGATTACAGCGCTCTAATAGCAGGTACATCATCCATACATATGGAGGCACGAGGACAGTGGATTGCAGCGCTCTAATAGCAGGTACATCACCCATACATATGGACGCACGAGGACAGTGGATTACAGCGCTCTAATAGCAGGTACATCACCCATACATATGGAGGCACGAGGACAGTGGATTACAGCGCTCTAATAGCAGGTACATCATCCATACATATGGAGGCACGAGGACAGTGGATTACAGCGCTCTAATAGCAGGTACATCATCCATACATATGGAGGCACGAGGACAGTGGATTACAGCGCTCTAATAGCAGGTACATCATCCATACATATGGAGGCACGAGGACAATGGATTACAGCGCTCTAATAGCAGGTACATCACCCATACATATGGAGGCACGAGGACACTGGATTACAGCGCTCTAATAGCAGGTACATCATCCATACATATGGAGGCACGAGGACACTGGATTACAGCGCTCTAATAGCAGGTACATCACCCATACATATGGAGGCACGAGGACAGTGGATTACAGCGCTCTAATAGCAGGTACATCATCCATACATATGGAGGCACGAGGACAGTGGATTACAGCACTCTAATAGCAGGTACATCACCCATACATATGGAGGCACGAGGACAGTGGATTACAGCGCTCTAATAGCAGGTACATCACCCATACATATGGAGGCACGAGGACACTGGATTACAGCGCTCTAATAGCAGGTACATCACCCATACATATGGAGGCACGAGGACAATGGATTACAGCGCTCTAATAGCAGGTACATCATCCATACATATGGAGGCACGAGGACAGTGGATTGCAGCGCTCTAATAGCAGGTACATCACCCATACATATGGAGGCACGAGGACACTGGATTACAGCGCTCTAATAGCAGGTACATCACCCATACATATGGACGCACGAGGACAGTGGATTACAGCGCTCTAATAGCAGGTACATCACCCATACATATGGACGCACGAGGACAGTGGATTACAGCACTCTAATAGCAGGTACATCATCCATACATATGGAGGCACGAGGACAGTGGATTACAGCGCTCTAATAGCAGGTACATCACCCATACATATGGAGGCACGAGGACACTGGATTACAGCGCTCTAATAGCAGGTACATCACCCATACATATGGAGGCACGAGGACAGTGGATTACAACGCTCTAATGAAGCAGATTTTACCCGGGGCGTGTAGACTTTGTCTATTCTTGTAGATGATACCCATGTGTCCGGACGTGATCCTCTCCTCATTCTCCAGGGACTCGAGACCTCTCCTCGGATATGAAGGTCGATGTCTCGTAATCCAGACGTCTGGTCCATTATGACATGAAGACGCTGAGCTTCACATTATCGGGAACCGTCCTCTCCCGGGATGTAGCAGAACTGCTCTCTCATCAGTCACTGCTGCTGTGGGGCAGAATGTCCTGGATGTTTCCTGCACAGGTCGCCATCTTCCCTCTGCCCACCAGGACGCCTCCCCCATAGCCCCGGGTGGAGGTGATCACACTCGCCATCTGTGGCTGAACGTGCATGTAATGCACAGATGTTACTGGACATGTGAAAATAAGTGCCGCCATATCCGCTAACAAATATAACCAGAATAATGATCCCAAATCTGCAGCGTTTACAGCACAGAAATCCGACATCACAAAGACGTGCACCCACCGGACCTGACATGCAGGAGGTGAGCCTGGAACATTCCGGCATGTCCGAAAATCAACCCAGACCCTGAGCGAGTGTTCCTGCCCGTCCTGGGGCGGAGCATAGGCAGCCCTATTATCACAGGGTATCTATAGACAGGTCATCGGCCCCTAGGCTGACTGTTGAGAATATCATCAGAGATGGTGCTGTTCCCGGGAGTGTTTCTGGTCTCCCTCTGGTGGCTAGTGCTGGTAATGAGTCTGATTCTGCATCTGTCGCTCAGACAGGTGTTGGAGATGATTGCTGTTTCAGGAAGCCTATGGAGTCCAGCCTGGTGGGATATAAGAAGGCACTCTCTGTCTAACCTTTGCCAGTGATAGTTGTTTCTGCTTCACGTGACGATATCCTGAATTTCTCCTCCAGCTCTTAGGCTTTTGCTTTCTCTTTAGCTTTTTGTTTTGCCTATTTGGATTCTCCAGGAATGATTTCTACAGCGGTTTTTTGTTCCTTTGCATCGGTATTGTTCCCATGTCATCCTGCGTCTGTGGCTATGCCTGATAAGTATATTGTTCTCTTGGTCTGGGCTTGGTTAAAGGCTGAATTTGCACTGAAGGGTGTTCCTGCTTGATTTATGCCTTTTCTTGAACCTGTGTTTGAGAATATTCCCTTTTTGTTTCTTGCAAGTGAATAAGTGCTTTTCCTGCACTATTTTTGGAGGGCGATTTATTCCCAGCAAGAAATGGAGTTTTACTCCCTGTTTGATGAGGAGTTTTGTATTTTTGTGTCTCATGTGTTTTGTAGTTAAGATCTTTTCTATTACATTTGCATTTTTTATTTTAATGTATTTGCACAAGAGTTCCTGATATAGTGGGAGGAAGATCGTGTGGTCTTTAAGGGAATTTTTAATTATCAGGTGTTGGTATTATTCAGGGTTTAACTGGCTGCAACCAGCAATCTATCCTATCCTTTTGTATCTAGCTAGCAGGGCCTCACTTTGCTTAATTCTATATCTACCATCTGTGTGTTGTTTTTTCTTACATCACTGTCGATATACAGTCAGGGCCAGAAATATTTGGACAGTGACACAAGTTTTGTTATTTTAGCTGTTTGCAAAAACATGTTCAGAAATACAATTCTATATATAATATGGGCTGAAAGTGCACACTCCCAGCTGCAATATGAGAGTTTTCACATCCAAATCGGAGAAAGGGTTTAGGAATCATAGCTCTGTAATGCATAGCCTCCTCTTTTTCAAGGGACCAAAAGTAATTGGACAAGGGACTCTAAGGGCTGTAATTAACTCTGAAGGTGTCTCCCTCGTTAACCTGTAATCAATGAAGTAGTTAAAAGGTCTGGGGTTGATTACAGGTGTGTGGTTTTGCATTTGGAAGCTGTTGCTGTGACCAGACAACATGCGGTCTAAGGAACTCTCAATTGAGGTGAAGCAGAACATCCTGAGGCTGAAAAAAAGAAAAAATCCATCAGAGAGATAGCAGACATGCTTGGAGTAGCAAAATCAACAGTCGGGTACATTCTGAGAAAAAAGGAATTGACTGGTGAGCTTGGGAACTCAAAAAGGCCTGGGCGTCCACGGATGACAACAGTGGTGGATGATCGCCGCATACTTTCTTTGGTGAAGAAGAACCCGTTCACAACATCAACTGAAGTCCAGAACACTCTCAGTGAAGTAGGTGCATCTGTCTCTAAGTCAACAGTAAAGAGAAGACTCCATGAAAGTAAATACAAAGGGTTCACATCTAGATGCAAACCATTCATCAATTCCAAAAATAGACAGGCCAGAGTTAAATTTGCTGAAAAACACCTCATGAAGCCAGCTCAGTTCTGGAAAAGTATTCTATGGACAGATGAGACAAAGATCAACCTGTACCAGAATGATAGGAAGAAAAAAGTGTGGAGAAGAAAGGGAACGGCACATGATCCAAGGCACACCACACCCTCTGTAAAACATGGTGGAGGCAACGTGATGGCATGGGCATGCATGGCTTTCAATGGCACTGGGTCACTTGTGTTTATTGATGACATAACAGCAGACAAGAGTAGCCGGATAAATTCTGAAGTGTACCGGGATATACTTTCAGCCCAGATTCAGCCAAATGCCGCAAAGTTGATCGGACGGCGCTTCATAGTACAGATGGACAATGACCCCAAGCATACAGCCAAAGCTACCCAGGAGTTCATGAGTGCAAAAAAGTGGAACATTCTGCAATGGCCAAGTCAATCACCAGATCTTAACCCAATTGAGCATGCATTTCACTTGCTCAAATCCAGACTTAAGACGGAAAGACCCACAAACAAGCAAGACCTGAAGGCTGCGGCTGTAAAGGCCTGGCAAAGCATTAAGAAGGAGGAAACCCAGCGTTTGGTGATGTCCATGGGTTCCAGACTTAAGGCAGTGATTGCCTCCAAAGGATTCGCAACAAAATATTGAAAATAAAAATATTTTGTTTGGGTTTGGTTTATTTGTCCAATTACTTTTGACCTCCTAAAATGTGGAGTGTTTGATAGAAATTGTAGGAATTGTCACATTTCTTTACAGATATTTTTGTTCAAACCTTCAAATTAAACGTTACAATCTGCACTTGAATTCTGTTGTAGAGGTTTCACTTCACATCCAATGTGGTGGCATGCAGAGCCCAACTCGCCAAAATTGTGTCACTGGCCAAAGATTTCTGGACCTAACTGTATGTTGGGGGCTTTGACTTTCTTTTGGGGCTGCTCTGAGGCAAGTAAGGATTCCTCATTCCCTCTTTGAGGATAGTTAGTTCTCAGGTGGTGACAAGGCGTCTAGGTTTGTTAGGAATGCTCTACCGCTACTTCTAGTTGTGTTTGTGTAGTCAGTGGATTACAGCCAGCTAAGTTTCCAACTTCTCTTGTGTATTACTTTCTACCTTTTTTATGGGATTTTTGCAAGATCTTTTGCGGTATCCTGACCATAACAGCAGACCCTCAGACTCGCGACCCTGCGCTGTCCCTTATCTTGGAGGTAGACTTGATAGTAGCCAGGTCCGAGCCCCCAGCATGACCCTGACACCTTTCCGGGTCCTGATCTTACTCCCCTTCTCCCTTACACTCTCAAGGAGGGCCTGGAAACCCAATAACAAAACCCCACAAAATTACACGGACAAGGGAGAATGGAAACTCTTACACACCGCACTCAACACACACAGGAGAGACCAGGGACTGGCAGAGGTGGTGCAGGGACTGGCAGAGGTGGTGCAGGGACTGGCAGAGGTGGTGCAGGGACTGGCAGAGGTGGTGCAGGGACTGGCAGAGGTGGTACAGGGACTGGCAGAGGTGGTGCAGGGACTGGCAGAGGTGGTACAGGGACTGGCAGAGGTGGTGCAGGGACTGGCAGAGGTGGTGCAGGGACTGGCAGAGGTGGTACAGGGACTGGTGCAGGGACTTTATGAAATACTTCAATATGTATAATAACATTTTATTAGGTATCCATATAACATTTCGTCCCTGTGACTTGGGCATTCATCACACACGGCTGGCTGCGGTAGTATGGGGCGGTCGTATGTCCGGTAAGAGTGCTTTGGCATGGCGAGGTAAGTTGTGTGGTGCGGGCGCTCAGACATGCTGAAAAGGGTTAAAGGTCAAAAAAGTGCAAAATTGAAACTTAAGTGGGCGTTATACTGCAGCGTCATGACACAGCAATGCACACTACACGTGAAGGAAGGAGAGTGGTGTTCTCTTCCTCTGCCCTTCGTCTTCCCCTCTGCCCTTCGTCTTCCCCTCTGCCCTTCCTCTTCCCCTCTGCCCTTCCTCTTCCCCTCTGCCCTTCCTCTTCCCCTCTGCCCTTCCTCTTCCCCTCTGCCCTTCCTCTTCCCCTCCGCCCTTCCTCTTCCCCTCCGCCCTTCCTCTTCCCCTCCGCCCTTCCTCTTCCCCTCCGCCCTTCCTCTTCCCTTCCGCCCTTCCTCTTCCCTTCCGCCCTTCCTCCTCCCCTCCGCCCTTCCTCTTCCCCTCCGCCCTTCCTCTTCCCCTCCGCCCTTCCTCTTCCCCTTCTCCCTTCCTCTTCCCCTCCGCCCTTCCTCTTCCCCTCCGCCCTTCCTCTTCCCCTCTGCCCTTTGTCTTCCCCTCTGCCCTTTGTCTTCCCCTCTGCCCTTCGTCTTCCCCTCTGCCCTTTGTCTTCCCCTCTGCCCTTCGTCTTCCCCTCTCGCTTCTTCTCTGATATATTGGCTCTTAGTTCTGTTTCTCCCACGTTCCCATCTGCCGCTGCTGCGGGGGCTGAGGGCTGCCTATTCTGAGCGCTGTGGTGGGCTCAGAACGATGAATAAATGCTGCCCCCCCCCTGCAATCCACTGTCATTCTAAACCAGTAACAATTAGGAACTGTTGATAAATAATAAAATAAATGCAAATTCAGAAGCCGCAGCCAAAATCTCTGGTGCTCCACATATAATATAATCCCGGTATATTACATAGTGATGTGCAGGTCACCGGCTGTAACTGTAACGCCTGCCTGGATCCACAGACTCAGATGGGCTGTAATGGGGAGGCTAGAGGGAAGCCCCTCACCAAGCAGGACCCCCAGAACCCTGAAACCCTTTAACCCCTATACAGGGATGTGGAATTACACAGGGCCCTGGTGATCACTACCTGTGGAAGGCTGCAGTCCGATGAGAGTAGTCGTCAGGCAGGGTCAAACCAGGAATAGCAGAACAGGGACAGAATCGGCAGGCAAGGACGTAATCAGGAAACGGAGCAGTGGTCAAATCCGGATCGGGCAGTGAGATACATGAACAGCAGCAGGAGGGTAGTCAGGGAACAAGCGGTAATCAGCACACAGGAATCACAAAACAGAATAGGACGGAACAGGAGCCAGGAAATCAGGACTATCTCTGGCAGAGGTCATGTGACAGGAGGGGGAATAAGAAGGGTGTGGTGTCTTCCCATTGGCTGTAGCTGAACGCTGGCAACTTCAGCTGGAAGACACCCGCCACCTACAGTCAGCCAGTGGTACTGCAGATCCCAAGATAACCCAGCCCAGTGGATGATCGGAGCCTGCGCCCACCGGTGCCGCAGGCATAGACTCCTCTCCCATCACCAGCACCATCCACGGCAGGACCACGGCGTCGCCTGGCGATCGGAGCAGAAGTCGCTGGAGCGGACTCTGGTGGTGACAAAACAGTAACATTGAAACCAGAGGGAGAAGGGCAGAAGGATCTATGTACACAGCGACTGCACCAGCAGAATAGTGAGTGCAGCTCTGGAGTATAATACAGGAGGTAACTCAGGATCAGTAATGTATGTACACAGCGACTGCACAGCAGAATAGTGAGTGCAGCTCTGGAGTATAATACAGGAGGTAACTCAGGATCAGTAATGTATGTACACAGTGACTGCAGCAGCAGAATAGTGAGTGCAGCTCTGGAGTATAATACAGGAGGTAGCTCGGGATCAGTAATGTAATGTATGTACACAGTGACTCCACCAGCAGAATAGTGAGTGCAGCTCTGGAGTATAATACAGGAGGTAACTCAGGATCAGTAATGTAATGTATATACACAGTGACTGCACCAGCAAAATAGTGAGTGCCGCTCTGGAGGATAATACAGGAGGTAACTCAGGATCAGTAATGTAATGTATATACACAGTGACTGCACCAGCAAAATAGTGAGTGCCGCTCTGGAGGATAATACAGGAGGTAACTCAGGATCAGTAATGTATGTACACAGTGACTGCACCAGCAGAATAGTGAGTGCAGCTGTGGAGTATAATACAGGAGGTAACTCAGGATCAGTAATGTATGTACACAGTGACTGCACCAGCAGAATAGTGAGTGCAGCTCTGGAGGATAATACAGGAGGTAACTCAGGATCAGTAATGTATGTACACAGTGACTGCACCAGCAGAATAGTGAGTGCAGCTGTGGAGTATAATACAGGAGGTAACTCAGGATCAGTAATGTATGTACACAGTGACTGCAGCAGCAGAATAGTGAGTGCAGCTCTGGAGTATAATACAGGAGGTAGCTCGGGATCAGTAATGTAATGTATGTACACAGTGACTCCACCAGCAGAATAGTGAGTGCAGCTCTGGAGTATAATACAGGAGGTAACTCAGGATCAGTAATGTAATGTATATACACAGTGACTCCACCAGCAGAATAGTGAGTGCAGCTGTGGAGTATAATACAGGAGGTAACTCAGGATCAGTAATGTATGTACACAGTGACTGCACCAGCAAAATAGTGAGTGCCGCTCTGGAGGATAATACAGGAGGTAACTCAGGATCAGTAATGTATGTACACAGTGACTGCACCAGCAGAATAGTGAGTGCAGCTGTGGAGTATAATACAGGAGGTAACTCAGGATCAGTAATGTATGTACACAGTGACTGCACCAGCAGAATAGTGAGTGCAGCTCTGGAGTATAATACAGGAGGTAACTCAGGATCAGTAATGTATGTACACAGTGACTCCACCAGCAGAATAGTGAGTGCAGCTCTGGAGTATAATACAGGAGGTAACTCAGGATCAGTAATGTAATGTATATACACAGTGACTGCACCAGCAAAATAGTGAGTGCCGCTCTGGAGGATAATACAGGAGGTAACTCAGGATCAGTAATGTATGTACACAGTGACTGCACCAGCAGAATAGTGAGTGCAGCTGTGGAGTATAATACAGGAGGTAACTCAGGATCAGTAATGTATGTACACAGTGACTGCACCAGCAGAATAGTGAGTGCAGCTCTGGAGTATAATACAGGAGGTAACTCAGGATCAGTAATGTAATGTATGTACACAGTGACTGCACCAGCAGAATAGTGAGTGCAGCTCTGAAGTATAATACAGGAGGTAACTCAGGATCAGTAATGTAATGTATGTACACAGTGACTGCACCAGCAGAATAGTAAGTGCAGCTCTGGAGTATAATACAGGAGATAACTCAGGATCAGTAATGTATGTACACAGTGACTGCACCAGCAGAATAGTGAGTGCAGCTCTGAAGTATAATACAGGAGGTAACTCAGGATCAGTAATGTAATGTATGTACACAGTGACTGCACCAGCAGAATAGTGAGTGCAGCTCTGGAGTATAATACAGGAGGTAACTCAGGATCAGTAATGTAATGTATGTACACAGTGACTGCACCAGCAGAATAGGGAGTGCAGCTCTGGAGTATAATATAGGAGGTAACTCAGGATCAGTAATGTAATGTATGTACACAGTGACTGCACAGCAGAATAGTGAGTGCAGCTCTGAAGTATAATACAGGTGGTAACTCAGGATCAGTAATGTAATGTATGTACACAGTGACTGCACCAGCAGAATAGTGAGTGTAGCTCTGGAGTATAATACAGGAGGTAACTCAGGATCAGTAATGTAATGTATGTACACAGTGACTGCACAGCAGAATAGTGAGTGCAGCTCTGAAGTATAATACAGGTGGTAACTCAGGATCAGTAATGTAATGTATGTACACAGTGACTGCACCAGCAGAATAGTGAGTGTAGCTCTGGAGTATAATACAGGTGGTAACTCAGGATCAGTAATGTAATGTATGTAGACAGTGACTGCACCAGCAGAATAGTGAGTGCAGCTCTGGAGTATAATACAGGAGGTAACTCAGGATCAGTAATGTATGTACACAGTGACTGCACCAGCAGAATAGTGAGTGTAGCTCTGGAGTATAATACAGGTGGTAACTCAGGATCAGTAATGTATGTACACAGTGACTGCACCAGCAGAATAGTGAGTGCAGCTCTGGAGTATAATACAGGGGGTAACTCAGGATCAGTAATGTAATGTATGTAGACAGTGACTGCACCAGAAGAATAGTGAGTGCAGCTCTGTAGTATAATACAGGAGGTAACTCAGGATCAGTAATGTATGTACACAGTGACTGCACCAGCAGAATAGTGAGTGCAGCTCTGGAGTATAATACAGGGGGTAACTCAGGATCAGTAATGAAATGTATGTAGACAGTGACTGCACAGCAGAATAGTGAGTGCAGCTCTGTAGTATAATACAGGAGGTAACTCAGGATCACAGTGAGGGTTAATATCTGAGCATTGTGGGATTTCTCCCATATCCTGTTAGAGGAGACATCAGAATTCCTGCCCGGAGGTTCCAGAACATTCTGTGCTGTAATAACTCACCAGTGACAGAATCTGTGAGTGTCTCTCGTCCGGGTTCGGTGCTGAGACAGTGCCATACAGTGTAGTAATAGTGGGGCGCTTCCAGCCCGGGGGCCATGTACAATGTAACTTGCTCCCGCCCTCAGGCAGATTCCGGATGGGTTATAGGTCTATATTTCCAGCCGCCGGCCATTTAACTCTTCCCTAGAGTGTGCACATGTTTGCAGAATTCACTATTGTATCATGCCATGGTGCATGTAGCATGACATTCTTTGTGGGTGGCTTTAGTGTGCTCTGTGCTCCTTACTTCGATGTATATACAACAGCCTTAGTGTCTCCTATGTGATGTATATACAGCAGTCTCTGTGTCTTCTGTATGCTGTACATACAGCAGTTTGTGTCTCCTGTGTGCTGTATATACAGGAGTCTGTGTCTCCTGTGTGATGTGTATACAGCAGTCACGGTGTCTCCTATGTGATGTATAAACAACAGCCTCAGTGTCTCCTATGTGATGTATATACAGCAGCCTCAGTGTCTCCTATGTGATGTATATACAACAGCCTCAGTGTCTCCTATGTGATGTATTTTTACAGCAGCCTCAGTGTTTCCTATGTGATGTATATACAGCATCTTAAGTGCCTCCCATGTGATATATACAGCAGTCTCGGTGTCTCCTATGAGATGTGTATACAGTAGTCCCGGTGTCTCCTATGTAATGTGTATACAGCAGTTTCATTGTCTGCTATGTGATGCATATACAGCAGTCTGTCTCCTGTGTGCTGTATATACAGGAGTCGGTGTGTCCTGTGTGATGTGTATACAGCAGTCATGGTGTCTCCTATGTGATGTGTATATGGCAGTTTCATTGTCTCCTATGTGATGCATATACAGCAGTCTGTCTCCTGTGTGCTGTATATACAGGAGTCTCTCTGTCTCCTGTGTGATGTGTATACAGCTGTTTCATTGGCTGCTATGTGATGCATATACAGCAGTCTGTCTCCTGTGTGCTGTATATACAGCACAGTCTCTGTGTCTCCTGTGTGATGTATATACAGCACAGTCTCTGTGTCTCCTGTGTGATGTATATACAGCACAGTCTCTGTGTCTCCTGTGTGATGTATATACAGCAGTCTCTGTGTCTCCTGTATGCTGTATATACAGCAGTCTCTGTCTCCTGTGTGATGTGTATACAGCAGTCTCTGTGTCTCCTGTGTGATGTGTATATGGCAGTTGTTAAGCACTTCATGAGCAGTGATGATTTCCCACTTTGAGTAGACTTGCACCTGTGCTTGGAACAATTTACAAGTGTTTTCCGTAAACCTGGAAAAGCAATGGTAACAAGTTCATCAGAGTCGCCCCCAGATATAGCAGGGTTATCAGACCCCCTCGGCCGCGCCTGTCGCCTGCTCTCAGACTTCACATGTAGTGATGAGAATAGCGAAAATTTCGTTTTTTGTCTTGAATATTTTGCAGTATTCGTGTATTCATCTCGATTAACTAATTTAATGGAAGTGAATGGTAAACTCGGATAATTTCCCAGCGGACCTCCCCGGTGTCTGGCGGGCTGTAAAAGTGCTGACATTGCACGGGCACAGCCGGGGAAGAGGCCGCGACGCTTCAATGACACAGGTCGTTTCTGGGAACAATGTGGTCGTGGTATTTCACCACTTTGTCGTGTGGTCCCCGCCTATTTGTGATAACCAGCGCAGGTACCTGTGGACTTCCACCCCGGCGTCTGCTTTATCTTGGCTGGTTATCAAAAATAGAGGAGGCGCCACAATATTTTTTATCAAATTATTTGAATAAATAAAAAAAGAAAAATGACTTGGGATTCTGCCCCTTTTTGATAACCAGCACAGATAAAGCAGACAGCTGGGGACTGGTAATCTACGGCTGGGAAGGTCCATGGTTACTGGACCTTCCCCAGCATAAAAATAGCAGCCTGCAGCCACCATACAATTGACGCTTCCAATTGTAGCGCTTCACCTGGCTCGTCCCAATTGCCCTGGTGCAGTGGCAATGAGGGTAATATATGGGGTTGATGTCAGCTGTGACTTGTCAAAAATCACAGCTGCCATCAAGCCCTGAGTTGGTAATGGAGAGGTGTGTATGAGACTCCCCCTCCCCTTACCAATCCTGTAAGTAAGAAAAATAAACTAATCACGAACCACAAAAATCCTTTATTTTAAATAAAACAAAAACAACCTCTTTCACCAATTTATTAATCCCATTACCACCCCCGCAGGCCCGACAACCCCACAGCGATCCCAGCTCTGCTACATCCAGAAGCTGCAGTGATGGAAACGTGACTGATCAGTAAAGCTCCTGGGACACACTGAGGGCAGCGGGGACCCGACTGTGAGGAACGGTGACGTCACCAAGTCACCGGGGTTCATTGCCGGGCTCCCACAGAACCAAGTGTGACCACTGGTGAAACCGCTGCGGTATTGCCAGATTGTGGGACAAGGCAGCACAGCAGTCCGGCAATCAGATCACCAGAGTGACCGTACTGCCTCACTGCTGCGCTGCCGTGTCCTGCAGTCCGGCAATCCAGCAGCAGGGTCACCTCAGTTCACTGTGGGCAGCAGGGGAGCACCTGAGCGTGAACTCCGATGACCTTACGGCCGGATTGCCTCACTGCTGCGCCGCCATGTTCTGCAGTCCGGCAATCCAGCAGCAGGGTCACCTGAGTTCACTGTGGGCAGCAGGGGAGCACCTGAGCGTGAACTCCGATGACCTTACTGCCGGATTGCCTCACTGCTGCGCCGCCATGTTCTGCAGTCCGGCAATCCAGCAGCAGGGTCACCTGAGTTCACTGTGGGCAGCAGGGGAGCACCTGAGCGTGAACTCCGATGACCTTACTGCCATATTGCTGTGCCGCCGTGTCCTGCAGTCCGGCGATCCAGCAGCAGGGTCACCTGAGTTCACTGAGGGCAGCAGGGGAGCACCTGAGTGTGAACTCCGATGACCTTACTGCCATATTGCTGTGCCGCTGTGTCCTGCAGTCCGGCAATCCAGCAGCAGGGTCACCTGAGTTCACTGAGGGCAGCACCTGAGCGTGAACTCCGATGACCTTACTGCCATATTGCTGTGCCGCTGTGTCCTGCAGTCCGGCAATCCAGCAGCAGGGTCACCTGAGTTCACTGAGGGCAGCAGGGGAGCACCTGAGTGTGAACTCCGATGACCTTACTGCCATATTGCTGTGCCGCCGTGTCCTGCAGTCTGGCAATCCAGCAGCAGGTTCACCTGAGTTCACTCAGAGCAGCAGGGGAGCACCTGAGTGTGAACTCCGATGACCTTACTGCCATATTGCTGTGCCACCGTGTCCTGCAGTCCGGCGATCCAGCAGCAGGGTCACCTGAGTTCACTGAGGGCAGCAGGGGAGCACCTGAGTGTGAACTCCGATGACCTTACTGCCATATTGCTGTGCCGCTGTGTCCTGCAGTCCGGCAATCCAGCAGCAGGGTCACCTGAGTTCACTGAGGGCAGCACCTGAGCGTGAACTCCGATGACCTTACTGTCATATTGCTGTGCCGCTGTGTCCTGCAGTCCGGCAATCCAGCAGCAGGGTCACCTGAGTTCACTGAGGGCAGCAGGGGAGCACCTGAGTGTGAACTCCGATGACCTTACTGCCATATTGCTGTGCCGCTGTGTCCTGCAGTCTGGCGATCCAGCAGCAGGGTCACCTGAGTTCACTCAGAGCAGCAGGGGAGCACCTGAGTGTGAACTCCGATGACCTTACTGCCATATTGCTGTGCCGCTGTGTCCTGCAGTCTGGCGATCCAGCAGCAGGGTCACCTGAGTTCACTGAGGGCAGCAGGGGTGCACCTGAGTGTGAACTCCGATGACCTTACTGCCATATTGCTGTGCCGCTGTGTCCTGCAGTCTGGCGATCCAGCAGCAGGGTCACCTGAGTTCACTCAGAGCAGCAGGGGAGCACCTGAGTGTGAACTCCGATGACCTTACTGCCATATTGCTGTGCCGCTGTGTCCTGCAGTCCGGCAATCCAGCAGCAGGTTCACCTGAGTTCACTGAGGGCAGCAGGGGAGCACCTGAGTGTGAACTCCGATGACCTTACTGCCATATTGCTGTGCCACCGTGTCCTGCAGTCCGGCGATCCAGCAGCAGGGTCACCTGAGTTCACTGAGGGCAGCAGGGGAGCACCTGAGTGTGAACTCCGATGACCTTACTGCCATATTGCTGTGCCACCGGGCAATCCAGCAGCAGGGTCACCTGACTTCACTGAGGGCAGCACCTGAGCGTGAACTCCGATGACCTTACTGCCGGATTGCCTCACTGCTGCGCCGCCATGTCCTGCAGTCCGGCCATCCAGCAGCAGGGTCACCTGAGTTCACTGAGGGCAGCAGGGGAGCACCTGAGTGTGAACTCCGATGACCTTACTGCCATATTGCTGTGCCGCCGTGTCCTGCAGTCCGGCAAATCCAGCAGGGGGTTAATTTGTGGTCACATTTGATACCGTGAACTCTGATGACCTCCCTGATGTCACCGCCTCTCACAGCCGAGTCCCCCGCCGCCCTCAGCGTGTTCCAGGAGCTGCAGTGATCGTTCACATTTCCCATCAATGCAGCTTCTGGATGTAGCAGAGCTGGGACCGTCATGTGCATTACGTCAGACCTGCAGGGCTGTTTTTGGGGTTAATAAATTACTGAAAGAGGTTTTTTTCTTAATATTAAAAATAAAGGAGTTTGTGGCTTATGTTTATTTTTCCATACAGGGCTGGGGGGTCTCATACACCACTCTCCATTACTAACCCAGGGCTTGATGGCAGCTGTGATTTTTGACAAGTCACAGCTGACATCAACCCTATATATTATCCTGATTGGCACCACACCAGGGCAATCAGATGAGTCGGGTAAAACACTAGAATTGGCACATCTAATGGGGCAGCTGCGGGCTGCTTTTTTAGGCTGGGGAGGGCCCAATAACCATGGACCTTCCCACTCTGATAATACCGGCTCCCAGATGTTTGCTTTACCTGCGCTGTTATCACAAATAGGCAGAGGACCACACGCCATTTTTTTTCCACCGCGCCGGCCAATCACAGTAATGCAAGTAGCAAAGATGACGACAGCACGTCTGTGATTGGAGGCGATCCCTGCATGTCCAGTGGCTGAAAATCAGGGGCCAAACACACGTGGGGGGGGGGGACTCGAAACTCACGAGGCGAGGAGCAAAATACTCCACAGGTAACGAATATCCCGAATACCTTAATATTGGTGCGAGTAACAAATAATGCCGAGTACTCACTCATCACTATCCAGAAGTTACAGTCCAAGGACAACAAGGGGTTAAGTGGTGAGATCGAGCGGAGGGACTGTGCGTGCTGATATCTATGGGGGGGGACATGGAGCAAGCGATGGCGGTCACTGACCGGACACAAGGGTCCAGAAAGTAGAGTGCGGCCCCTGGGAATGCAGAGAATGTCGCGAAGTCCTGCAGAGGGTCCAGGAACGGAGGCATCATACAGCGGTCACAACATACGTGACACCGCGTGTAATCCAGCATCACAGGAGCGGGTGCAAAAGGGTAACACACGGGCTGACACCAGAGAGCAGCAGAACAACCGCAGAGCAAAAGACTGGGGGAGGAGACTGTATGACAGGTGACTGCAATCTATTACTCCCTGTTATCAGCCACTACTGGGAGAGGAGACTGTAGGTCAGGTGACTGCAATCTATTACTCCCTGTTATCAGCCATTACTGGGGGAGGAGACTGTATGACAGATGACTACAAGCTATTACTCCCTGTTATCAGCCTCTACTGGGGGAGGAGACTGTAGGACAGATGACTACAAGCTATTACTCCCTGTAATCAGCCACTACTGGGGAGGAGACTGTATGACAGGTGACTACAAGCTATTACTCCCTGTTATCAGCCATTACTGGGGAGGAGACTGTATGACAGGTGACTGCAATCTATTACTCCCTGTTATCAGCCACTACTGGGGGAGGAGACTGCAGGACAGGTGAGTACAGTCAATTGTTCTCTGTTATCAGCCATTACTGGGGGAGGAGACTGTAGGACAGGTGACTACAATCTATTACTCCCTGTTATCAGCCACTACTGGGAGAGGAGACTGTGGGACAGGTGACTGCAATCTATTACTCCCTGTTATCAGCCACTACTGGGGGAGGAGACTGCAGGACAGGTGAGTACAGTCAATTGTTCTCTGTTATCAGCCATTACTGGGGGAGGAGACTGTAGGACAGGTGACTACAATCTATTACTCCCTGTTATCAGCCATTATGAGGGGGAGACTGTAAGACAGGTGACTACAACCTTTTACTCCCTGTTATCAGCCATTATGAGGGGAGACTGTAGGACAGGTGACTACAAGCTATTACTCTCTGTTATCAGCCATTACTGGGGAGGTGTACATTCTATTTCTCCCTATTATCAGCCATTACTGGGGAGGTAGAGAGGGGAGCCAGCACGATCTGAAAATGGCATGCATCATATAAAAAGTGAAAATTCACAGATTTATTCCAACTGTACTGTAATATAAATGAGATTTTTAGCAAATAATTGATCAATTCTTTGAGCCACCCCTGCCAACGTCACGGCAAATCTCAATAGGGGGGTCCTACTCTATATTCTGTATTTCATGTGCCATGCGGCCTCCTAGATAAAGTTAAAAGCAGAACCATAATAGAGCACACATACCTGTAACCTGTATATATAACCTGTATATATAACCTGTATATATAACCTGTATATATAACCTGTATATATAACCTGTATATATAACCTGTATATATAACCTGTATATAGCCGCTTCCATGTTGCAAAAGAGGCACTTGTGTATTACAGTACAGTTGGAATAAATCTGTGAATTTGCACTTTTTATATGATGCATGCCATTTTCAGATCGTGCTGGCTCCCCTCTCTCTCTGTTTGGTCGTAGTTATGCTACAAATGTCTGGTGGCCGGTCACCACCATGCTATGCACGCCTGATCTTGGATTGTCTGGTGGCCGGTCACCACCATGCCATGCTCGCCTGATTTTGGTTTGCAATATATTCCTCCTGTTGGTAGCTGTTCAGATTCAGTTGCCTCACCCCTTTCCACAGGCAATGCTAATTAAGCACCATTCTTGGATCTGGTCCGCCTTTATCAATGGACCAACCCCGAGTTAGCCCCCCCTTATTAAGAATTTGGGTAAAAAATGATTCCATTCGTTAGATCTTTGTTAGATCCGGTTTGATCAACCAAAACTAACGTTAGATCTCCTCTACAAAATTAGATATTTACGATCTTTTTCAGGGGGGGCTAACCCGTAGCTAGCCCCCCCTCTTTTGAAATTGGCCGTTTTTTGGATGGATTCTGATAGATATTCGTTAGATCCGGTTTGATCAGCAAAAATTAACGTTAGATCTCCTTTCGTTCCCGAGATATTGGGGGTGTCAGGTGGGGGGTTAGCTACGGGTTAGCCCCCCCTCTTTTGAAATTGGCCGTTTTTTGGATGGATTCTGATAGATATTCGTTAGATCCGGTTTGATCAGCAAAAATTAACGTTAGATCTCCTTTCGTTCCCGAGATATTGGGGGTGTCAGGTGGGGGGTTAGCTACGGGTTAGCCCCCCCTCTTTTGAAATTGGCCGTTTTTTGGATGGATTCTGATAGATATTCGTTAGATCCGGTTTGATCAGCAAAAATTAACGTTAGATCTCCTTTCGTTCCCGAGATATTGGGGGTGTCAGGTGGGGGGTTAGCTACGGGTTAGCCCCCCCTCTTTTGAAATTGGCCGTTTTTTGGATGGATTCTGATAGATATTCGTTAGATCCGGTTTGATCAGCAAAAATTAACGTTAGATCTCCTTTCGTTCCCGAGATATTGGGGGTGTCAGGTGGGGGGTTAGCTACGGGTTAGCCCCCCCTCTTTTGAAATTGGCCGTTTTTTGGATGGATTCTGATAGATATTCGTTAGATCCGGTTTGATCAGCAAAAATTAACGTTAGATCTCCTTTCGTTCCCGAGATATTGGGGGTGTCAGGTGGGGGGTTAGCTACGGGTTAGCCCCCCCTCTTTTGAAATTGGCCGTTTTTTGGATGGATTCTGATAGATATTCGTTAGATCCGGTTTGATCAGCAAAAATTAACGTTAGATCTCCTTTCGTTCCCGAGATATTGGGGGTGTCAGGTGGGGGGTTAGCTACGGGTTAGCCCCCCCTCTTTTGAAATTGGCCGTTTTTTGGATGGATTCTGATAGATATTCGTTAGATCCGGTTTGATCAGCAAAAATTAACGTTAGATCTCCTTTCGTTCCCGAGATATTGGGGGTGTCAGGTGGGGGGTTAGCTACGGGTTAGCCCCCCCTCTTTTGAAATTGGCCGTTTTTTGGATGGATTCTGATAGATATTCGTTAGATCCGGTTTGATCAGCAAAAATTAACGTTAGATCTCCTTTCGTTCCCGAGATATTGGGGGTGTCAGGTGGGGGGTTAGCTACGGGTTAGCCCCCCCTCTTTTGAAATTGGCCGTTTTTTGGATGGATTCTGATAGATATTCGTTAGATCCGGTTTGATCAGCAAAAATTAACGTTAGATCTCCTTTCGTTCCCGAGATATTGGGGGTGTCAGGTGGGGGGTTAGCTACGGGTTAGCCCCCCCTCTTTTGAAATTGGCCGTTTTTTGGATGGATTCTGATAGATATTCGTTAGATCCGGTTTGATCAGCAAAAATTAACGTTAGATCTCCTTTCGTTCCCGAGATATTGGGGGTGTCAGGTGGGGGGTTAGCTACGGGTTAGCCCCCCCTCTTTTGAAATTGGCCGTTTTTTGGATGGATTCTGATAGATATTCGTTAGATCCGGTTTGATCAGCAAAAATTAACGTTAGATCTCCTTTCGTTCCCGAGATATTGGGGGTGTCAGGTGGGGGGTTAGCTACGGGTTAGCCCCCCCTCTTTTGAAATTGGCCGTTTTTTGGATGGATTCTGATAGATATTCGTTAGATCCGGTTTGATCAGCAAAAATTAACGTTAGATCTCCTTTCGTTCCCGAGATATTGGGGGTGTCAGGTGGGGGGTTAGCTACGGGTTAGCCCCCCCTCTTTTGAAATTGGCCGTTTTTTGGATGGATTCTGATAGATATTCGTTAGATCCGGTTTGATCAGCAAAAATTAACGTTAGATCTCCTTTCGTTCCCGAGATATTGGGGGTGTCAGGTGGGGGGTTAGCTACGGGTTAGCCCCCCCTCTTTTGAAATTGGCCGTTTTTTGGATGGATTCTGATAGATATTCGTTAGATCCGGTTTGATCAGCAAAAATTAACGTTAGATCTCCTTTCGTTCCCGAGATATTGGGGGTGTCAGGTGGGGGGTTAGCTACGGGTTAGCCCCCCCTCTTTTGAAATTGGCCGTTTTTTGGATGGATTCTGATAGATATTCGTTAGATCCGGTTTGATCAGCAAAAATTAACGTTAGATCTCCTTTCGTTCCCGAGATATTGGGGGTGTCAGGTGGGGGGTTAGCTACGGGTTAGCCCCCCCTCTTTTGAAATTGGCCGTTTTTTGGATGGATTCTGATAGATATTCGTTAGATCCGGTTTGATCAGCAAAAATTAACGTTAGATCTCCTTTCGTTCCCGAGATATTGGGGGTGTCAGGTGGGGGGTTAGCTACGGGTTAGCCCCCCCTCTTTTGAAATTGGCCGTTTTTTGGATGGATTCTGATAGATATTCGTTAGATCCGGTTTGATCAGCAAAAATTAACGTTAGATCTCCTTTCGTTCCCGAGATATTGGGGGTGTCAGGTGGGGGGTTAGCTACGGGTTAGCCCCCCCTCTTTTGAAATTGGCCGTTTTTTGGATGGATTCTGATAGATATTCGTTAGATCCGGTTTGATCAGCAAAAATTAACGTTAGATCTCCTTTCGTTCCCGAGATATTGGGGGTGTCAGGTGGGGGGTTAGCTACGGGTTAGCCCCCCCTCTTTTGAAATTGGCCGTTTTTTGGATGGATTCTGATAGATATTCGTTAGATCCGGTTTGATCAGCAAAAATTAACGTTAGATCTCCTTTCGTTCTCGAGATATTGGGGGTGTCAGGTGGGGGGTTAGCTACGGGTTAGCCCCCCCTCTTTTGAAATTGGCCGTTTTTTGGATGGATTCTGATAGATATTCGTTAGATCCGGTTTGATCAGCAAAAATTAACGTTAGATCTCCTTTCGTTCCCGAGATATTTACGCTCTTTTTCTGGGGGGTCTAACCCGTAGCTGTCTGAATACAAAATACTACAGAGACAAGTAGAGGCTGGGAAAAATCATTGTGGCGGTTTGGACTAGAAATAGGAAGAGCAAATGACCCCAGTAACAGCAAACGTTGCATGTGACCATTGGATGGATATAAGGCCTCTTTCACATGATCTTATTTTTGTCGTGTAATACGCTGTGTTTTTCACGCATGTGTATTTCACGATGAAATATACCCATTGAAACCGATGGGTTTATTCTCATATGCGTTAAATGCGTGAAAAACAAATACGGCATGTTCTATTTTGTAGCATATTTCGTAGCCCAATTAATACAAATCACTAGGCTGCGTGAAATACGACGGTAAATACGCAGTGACATCGCTGCATTTTTAATGCGCGCAATACACATATGATCATGTGAAAGAGGACTAAAGGTAACATAATCACTACTGCGGTCTGCAGAGCGCCGTGTAGCTAGTTTCTGCTTATCTATGGTCACTGTATAGGGGTAATATTGGTCTTTGCATGCGGTTTATTCAGTCACAGTATGGCAGTATTATTTCATTACGATGTTAGTGTAACTCTGATCAGAGTGGGGGCAAGTAGGAAATCTTCGGTGAGTTCCCACATTTTTTTCCCAGAACTTGACCCCTGGTAGTACCTGTTCTGTAATCCAATGTGAGCATGTGATGTATGGTGCTGAAGGGGTTTCCCTGGGATTTCCCCAGGCTGCAGAACGCTGGTGGGGTGATGTCACCCTGCCAGCGGGAAAGCTCAGGGAATCCTTACAGCACCACAACAGAGGGATGCCGGTGAGCAGTGCTCCCCTGCACATCGTCCTCCCGCTTCGCTGCAGCAGCACGGGTACTCATGGCCTCCCTTGCTGTCGGCTACCTGTGGGTCTTGTACTGCAGGCTTTGTCTGTGGTTCCCTGGCATTTCCCCGGCATAGGACACTGGAGGGGAGACCCCGCCAGCAGGAGACACCAAGGAACCCCTGCACTACCACATTCAGAGTTTAATTCCGGTTCAGACAAAACAGGTGTCATATTTAAGCAGTGTGAACTTAGCCTAAAAGCCACGTCACACTAAGCAACATCGCTAGCAACATCGCTAGCAACCTCGCTGCTGAGGCACAACTTGCTAGCGATGTTGCTGTGTGTGACATCCAACAACAACCTGGCCCCTGCTGTGAGGTCATTGGTTGTTGCTGAATGTCCTGGACCATTTTTTAGTTGTTGCTCTCCCGCTGTGAAGCGCTCATCACTGTGTGTGACAGCGACAGAGCAACAACTGAATGTGCAGTGAGCAGGAGCCGGCTTCTGCGGACGCTGGTAACCATGGTAAACATCGGGTAACCAAGAAGCACTTCCCTTGGTTACCTGATATTTACCTTCGTTACCAGCATCCGCCGCTCTCACACTGTCAGTGCCGGCTCCTGCTCCCTGCACACGTAGATGCAGGACACATCAAGTAATTAACCCGATGTGTACTGTGGCTAGGTGTGCAGGGAGCCAGCGCTAAGCGGTGTGCACTGGTAACCAAGGTAAATATCGGGTTAGTTACCCGATATTTACCTTAGTTACCAAGCACAGCATCGCTTCCACGTCGCTGCTGGCTGGGGGCTGGTCACTTGCTGGTGAGATCTGCCTGTATGGCAGCTCACCAGCAACCCATGTAGCGATGCTCCAGCGATCCCTGCCAGGTCAGGTTGCTGGTGGGATCGCTGAAGCGTCGCTTAGGTCTGACTGTGTGACATCTCACCAGCAACCTCCTAGCAACTTACCAGTGATCCCTATCAGGTTGTATCGTTGTTGGGATTGCTGGTAAGTTGTTTAGGGGTGCTTCACACAGAGCGAGATCGCTACTGAGATCGCTGCTGAGTCACGGTTTTTGTGACCTCATTAGCGATCTCGCTGTGTGTGACACTGGATCTGGCCCCTGCTGTGAGATCGCTGCTCGTTACACACAGCCCTGGTTCGTTTTTTTATTGTTGCTCTCCCGCTGATAAGCGCACATCGCTGTGTGTGACAGCGAGACAGCAACAATCCTGAATGTGCAGGGAGCAGGAGCCGGCGTCTGACAGCCTGCGGTAAGCTGTAACCAAGGTAAACATCGGGTAACCAAGGTGGTTACCCGATATATTAACTTCGTTACCAGCCTCCGCAGCTCTCACGCTGCTGGTGCCGGCTCCTGCTCCCTGCACACACTAAGCTAAGGCTACTTTCACACATCCGGTTTGAGCCCTGCGGCTCAATACGGCTGTGAAAACTATGCAACGAATGCGGCGAAAACACCGCATCCTTTGCATAAGTTTTTACATGCGGCCCGTCCGTTTTTTTCCGGTTGCGGCATGCTACTGAGCATGCGCAGTGGAAAAAAAACGCATGCGGCGACCGGATGCGTTTTTTTCCGCATCGCGCTGCATCCGGCCTCCATAGGTATGCATTGAAAAATGCGCCGCAGCGGACGGATGCGGCGCGATGCGGTGTTTTTTGCCGGAGCAAAAAACGTTGCAGGGAACGTTCGATCCGGCAGCGGCATCGGCTAAATCTGCCGCATGCGGCCAAAACCGGACCGAACGCAAGCCCCTGCGGCACAATACGGCACTAATGTAAGTCTATGCAAAAAAAAACGCAACCGGCGTTACAAAAGCCGGTTGCGGTTTTTCTGCAGAACGCCGTATTGTGCCGCAGAGCAAAAATCCGGATGTGTGAAAGCAGCCTAAGCGGTGTGCGCTGGTAACTAAGGTAAACATCGGGTAACCATACCCGATGTTTACCTTAGTTACCAGTGTCCGCAGCTTCCAGACGCCGGCTCCGTGCAAGCGCAGCGTTGCTTGCACGTCGCTGCTGGCTGGGGGCTGGTCACTGGTCGCTGGTGAGATCTGCCTGCTTTTCCAGCAAAGTCTATGGGAATTTTGGTTTCTTGTGCACACTATGCAGTTCAAACTGCAGCCTTTTTGTGGCAGAACTTTGGTCAAAAACTCAGCTTTGCAGTGCAAAACCCAAATGGCAAAAACAATTCACATGTCAGTTGTTTTTGCCATTTGGGTTTTGCAGTGCAAAGCTGAGTTTTTGACCAAAGTTCTGCAACAAAAAGGCTGCAGTTTGAACTGCATAGTGTGCACAAGAAACCAAAATTCCCATAGACTTTGCTTGAAAAGCAGAACACATCCATTTTGGCATTAAACGCTGCAGTTGAAAAAGCAGCAAAAAAGCAGGTAAAAAGCAGGTAAAAAGCAAAGTGTCGACATAGCCTTAGCTCCTTTTACATGTGCATGTAGTTTTATCAACACAATGTATCAACTTTTGAGTGATTTTGATCCCACCCTGTCTGACCCTGTGTGTGACCTTTTCTTTGGATGTTCATTTTCACTTCAGTCATAAGAGCAGGCAGAGAAACACATTCTGGTACAAGTGTGTTCACTAAATGTGCAGGTAGGTATTGATTTCCTATGTATGGCATATTTCTATGCAGGAAGGTCTGATCTACTGTGTGTAATTGTCCTATCTTTATCTGTGCATGAGTGTGTGTATGGATCTGCTGATCAATGTATGCAGATATGGATGGCAGCAGGAGAATGGATGTAGAGAGCTCACTACGTTCGGGTGTCCGTCTGCAGAAACGTAAATGTGCAAAAAATGGCACAAAACAGAGCACACGGTAACGCAGTGCGCTCCATAACAGTGAATGGCCCTGTCGAGCGCATGCGTCCGGAGCACACTTTGCAAAGTGGGGGAGGGGCGGTCCAGATGGATGCCCCGACGGGACCTGTGGACATAGGGAAAAACGCAATCTGAAAGGAGCCTTAGGAAATTAAATCCCACCTAAGGGCTCGAACACACGAGCGTATGTGTTCTTCCAGCGTACTCACCCGGCGAGTACGCTGGATGAACACAGACGCTCATGCCGGGCGTTTTGCTGGCGCCGTTTCTGAGCCTCCTGGCACTTTGATTCACAGCGCTGGGCGAACTCAGAAATCAGCTGCATGCAACTGATAATTCTCGTCGGCGCCTAGTTGGGCGCCGACGAGAATTAAAGTGGGCGTCACACATAGCGACGCGACCGCAGCATCGCAGGCGATGCCGCGGCCACGCGCATCGGCCCGCCGATGGCTGCGAGGTGTCACACACTGACACCTTGCAAGCCGATGGTGAGAAGATGGAGGCGGACCGGTCGCGTGTGACGTCACGCGATGGGGGCGGAGACTCCTGGGAGCTTCCGCTCCATAGGAATAGCTCAGAGGAGTCTCTGCTGCCGTCGCATCGCCGCGTCACACGGGGCGATGCGGCGTTTTACCCCACTCGCAAGGTTTGGGAACTTCAGAAACCTTGCGACAATCGGCGTCGGGATGTCACACGTGGCGATTGCTGTGCAATATCGCCGCTATGACCAAATAGCGGCGATATTGAACACGATATCGCCATGTATGACACCCGCTTAAATTCGTCCGTGTGTGCTGCCCCATAGGGCAGCATTGCAGGCGAATTTAGAACGAATTTTGATGGACGAATTCGCCCGTCAAAACTCGTTTGTGTGTTCTAGCCCTTAAGCACATAAGTGCACAATAGGAAAATGTGCCAAGTGGCGTTGGGGAACTGATGTCACGCCGCACTGCCACACATACGTTACGGTCATGCTGTGGCCAGCAGCCACAGCATGACAGAATTTAAACAACATAAATTAATTAAAAAAAAAGGTTGCGGTACCTGTTAAACAAAATCTATTTTTTGATGACAGTTCAAATTACAATGAAATTCCAACCAAAACACTGAGATGTCCATGGTGTATTGGCGAGGATCACTTTCCATGTTACATGCAGTAATGTTTATTTGAAACTAGACATATAGGTTGTAATATCTGATTAGTGACAAGAAAAAAACATAGTAGCTTATCCATTCTAATGTTTACCTATTTTTGTTTTTAGATGCCACGAAAACCCTCTATTGATAGTCAGACATTAAAAAAAACATTAAAATCTTATCCTGGCATTTTCAATGCTAATGGACAGTTGAAGTCAGCCTCTGATCCTATCTGGAGGGAAGTATGTTCTCACCCCGCCTTGCAGAAATATAGCTCCTTGATGGAAGAATCAGAAACTTCCAAGGCTATATTTAAACCCAAACAGATACATGACTATGTATTTCAAAATAGGTATGATTTGCAGATGTACTTACGTATGGAACATAACATCTTGCCTCAATCCAAAGATACAGAAATGAATGAGTTGTGGCCTGACACAAGCACATCTGATGAAAACTCTCCAGAGGAACACTCTTCAGAGGGTGGCTTTGTGCGCACACAGGGACAAGAACCAACACTTCTATGGCATGTATTAATCCCTTATAACCAATACTTAGAGATCAAGCCCAAAACTGTGTTCTATAATGAGGGTGACAGCAAAAAGAGGCGCATGGTGCTCAAAAAACATGCATGGACTTCTATTATCACAGAGGTTCTTTATAAACAGCATGGACTCCCATGTGCCTTCTCCTTTAAGAGGAACAAAGTTTGTGTGGGTGAAAACAAAGCAAGAAAGTTCTTAACTGCAGATGGGCATTGCACAGAGTGCAAAGCAGCAGTGCATATTTATGCAGAAGAGGAACCTGATCTGGGACACCCTTTAATTCTTCATGTTCGAGCACCTGACACAAGACCCATACCACATTCCAAAAAAAATCAGTTGAGAGGTGAGAAGAGAAGGAAACTTGGAGAAGAAATGTTAAAAACTTTACCCTACAATTGGAGACGAGAAACAATTGATTCCGAAATAGCATTTGGAGAAAAGGAACCACCAACCATACCATCACTAAGAATTTGTCAAGATGCTAGGCAAGAAGCTATGGATAGGATGTTTGGTACACCAAAGTTGAAAGATCCAGTTTTATCACTGTCTCAGATGAAGAGTACTCATAAGTATGCAGGAGATATCCATACTATCTCATATGATGGTTTTTTTGTTCATTATTGGTCAAAGGAACAAATATATATTTTTAAGAAGTATTGTTCAAAGCATTGCCTCCCTCGCATTCAAGTAGATGCCACAGGGAGTTTGGTATTCAAAATAAAACGAGAAAATAAATTGTCTGCTCATATTTTTTTATATGAGATTGTTATTAACTTTGAGAATACACAAATGAGTGTATCTCAAATGTTGAGTGAAACTCAATATACTCCAACTATAACGTTTTGGCTGGAAAAATGCATAAAGGATGTACAGACATTGCTAAAGAATGTGTCTGCGACTTTTCTCATGCACTACTTGGTGCATTGTCACGAGCTCTAAATGACTGTAGCCTTAACACATACTTGAGGACTTGCTTGTTCCTCCTACTTGGCAATAAAAGTGAAAAACCAAAATGCTATATACGAGGAGATGTTGCCCACCTGATTAAAACTGTATGTCGGTGGAAGTGCTTTCCAAAAAATGCAAAACTTGTGAGGAAGTTCTATATACGATGTGTTGGACTTCTGGTGAAGTGTGAATCATTTGACATTCTTAAACAGCTTGTTCTCAGTACCTTTATTCTTTGTGTATCTGAGACAACAGGTAACGTCAGTGATCGTGAAACATCAAAATATAAATCATCAAAGGCATACCTTTGCCATTGCATAGAGACTGGGAATTTGAGAATTATTGATGAGTATATGGAGAATTGTCAGGAGACTGAAATGCTGAGTGATGAAAATGAAAAGAGCTATAGTGAGCCACTGTCAGGTTGGCTAAATGACATTGTGCAAGAAGCAGAAACTGCAAGTCTAGAACAGGGGGAACAGCCAAACCCTTACTTCTGTCCAGATTTTTCTCATAAACTACTTCACCTTCTGAAGTATTTTCCTATTTGGACATCTGTGATGCAACCAGTTTTTCAATCACCAAATAAAACAGCCTCTTCTGCATCAATTGAGGGAGATTTTGGCCTTTTGAAGAACTCCATTCTTCAGCATATTCAAACTCCAATGCGAGTTAACAAATTTGTTGCATTGCATTTAAGTGCTCTGTGTGGGCGCTCAAAAATAGCAGCTGCTGTACATGTCACAGAAAGTAACAGTTTAGTAACATTGGAAAAGGAAGAGGTCATCGATGAATCTGCCAAAGACAAACATGGGCAGCAGGAAAAAAGTCATGAAAAAGAAGTGGTTAGTGAACACATAAAGAAGCTGACAGACACTCTCCTGCCCCTTCAACAAGCTATGAAAAACAAGTGTTTTTGAAAGTAGGAACACAGAACAGAGTGTGGTAGAGCTTAGGGAAGAAGAATGTTGGCGGGGTAAAACCAACTCTCAACTGAAAATTGTACATACTCCCATAGCACAAAATGAAGGTGATAACAAGTCGTTGAAGTCCAAGGATTTACTTTCCCCACTGAACATACCTTTCAAGAAGAGACCAACATATTTAACGCCGTATCCAAATATATGTCAAATAATTGATGATCCTTGTACACGAAAACCTTTAGGTATCCTGCGCAATGGGAATCTCTTGATCACCATTAATATAAATAATAATGTTTATAAGGTCAATAATACTTGCCCATTTGACTCACTGCTGCATAGTTTGTCAACCATGTTTGTTGATTATGACTCATACAGAAACTTCATAACTAACTCAGAAAACCCATTTTTGGGTGCTGTTAAGTATTTTGTGGAATTTGGGTCAAATCAAAACATGTACAGAAAGAGAGCTCAGTTGATACTGGAAAATTACAGAAGCTACACACTTCTAGGTGGAATAATAAATAATAATAATAATAATAATTACAAGTTTGGATGCAGAAAATTACATTGGCCATACAGTAGAAGTGTTTTTAAAAGACATCCCCAGTTTAACAGAAATATCTACATGTCAAAATGTGACATGTAAAAACAACAAAGAACGATGCAATATCTTTTGGCCAATCAACACTAATGATGTAAAACATGGTTTTGAGCGTGCTATGCAAATTTCATCTAAGCTCATTAATAAACCATGTACACCCAACTGCAGCGAACGTGCTACAATTATCTACAAACCAGGACCACATCTTATAATAGAGCCATGTGTTGGTTTACCGATAAAGCGACGGATCTCTGAATTCCCCACTCAAGTGATCATATCACATATACGGTACACAGTAGGAGCCATTATAATGCATGTTCAAGGAAACCATTACATTTCATATTGTAGAAGAAAGGACAGTTGTTGGGAAGTTTATGACGACATGAGCTACTCTGTAAAAACGGTAGACCCAAACAAACTATGTGGGAATTCAGAAGTTGTAATATATGTTAAAATGTAGTTTTTCCTGTTTACAGGTATAACAAATGAGTAAAGACAATCGCTCTGTAAAGAGTAGCTAAACTCTTAAGCAAGTTTACCTCTATTGTCTCCTTGGGCCTTGTTGTTATTGTTGTTATAACTTTACTTAGTCCTGCAGCAGTACAGCGCTCCTGGCTGCTGCATCACACTCTGTCTCCCCAATGTCCACCAGATATTTCCTCTTGCTGGTGACTACATACTGTATGTAGTCACCCAAGATTGCACCAGAAGGGATCAGAGCCTTCCTTTCCTTATTGCTAATCAGATTTCAGAGGAAAGGAAGTCTCCGATTGGGGCTGATGCCATCTTGGGTAAGTACACATGTAAACACTTGCCAGAGAAAATGTTGGGTGGATGTCAGGGAGACAGAGCGGGTGTGAAAGGCAAGAACCATGGGTGATACCACAGTCCAGGAGCACACAACTGGCAGGACTAAGGTAAGTTATAATGAGGGTGGGGAAGCCAATAGAGTTAAACTGGTTTGAAAGTTTAGCTATTCTTTACAGCACTTCTTATAAAGCTAAGGCTGGGGGTCAGGGGGATTCATTCAGCTCCTCTGTCACAAATAAGAGGCTGAATACAACAAAACAAAGACTTTTGCTTCCCCGATAACTTGAATAAGGATACAAGCCTTCTGAACTGCTCGCACTATAAATGTTAAGGCTGCTTTAAAACAGGGGGGAAAAAGGCCTGCGAGTATGAAAAAAACGTGCTAATATTTGAGCACTAGCAGTTCAGTAAGTTACTGGCCCCGTTCAAGCATACAGGGAAGCAAACTATTCTATTTGGTTCTGTCCAGCCTCTCCTTTGGACAGAGAAGCTGAATATAACTATACGATGCCCTTGTGAACTCAACCTACACTAAGTGCATTTACAGACCGTTCTCATATACTGTAACTGAAACCAAACTACATTTCAAAATTAGTTCTATGTCAAAAGCAATAAGGAAAAAAAAGAGGAATATCAATTAATTCTCAAAGAGTAACTTAACTTTTCTATTTCATAAGTGGGCAGGGAGGGGGCATATATATTTACTTGTATATAGATGCAAGATCTACAGATTCTGTATGTGCCCCCAAGTTATCCCGACAACCATCCACTGGATTTTTATTTCTTCCGCTTAATCTGGCTCACTGGCATTGGGGAGAAAAGGGGAGAGCAATGTGACCGTGCTCCTAATTGGCTGGTTGCTGTTTGGCTGGCTGCTAGCTCTATCAGGAGTTTGGCCGCAGTGCTAGCCATGCCCGTGATATCACGCCGATCATGGAAGAAAAGGAAATCTAGTGGACATCTGTGGCAATTGTAAGGGGCAATTTGAAGGCACTTACAATAGTCTATAGACTCTGCATATAAATACAGTACAGGTTAGTATGCAAATCTCAGTGGCTTTCACTGCCACACTATACCAACCAAGAAGAAACAAAAAAAATTAAATGTGCATGGATTTCGAAATGACAATAGATGTAATACAAATAATAACCCTCACATACCCCCATCTTAAGCAATAATGCCCCCAAAGTCAGTAATGTTGCATTCATTTTGCTCTCCTGTGTGTCTTGAGTCCCACTGCTCACCCCCTGCTGCACAGCAATATGACTCACATGGCAGCAGGAGCTCATCACTCCGCTCACCTACAGGAGGGCTGCTGCTGTCTGAACTGATCCCTCATCACTCCGCTCACCTACAGGAGGGCTGCTGCTGTCTGAACTGATCCCTCATCACTCCACTCACCTACAGGAGAGCTGCTGCTGTCTGAACTGATCCCTCATCACTCCACTCACCTACAGGAGGGCTGCTGCTGTCTGAACTGATCCCTCATCACTCCACTCACCTACAGGAGGGCTGCTGCTGTCTGAACTGATCCCTCATCACTCCACTCACCTACAGGAGGGCTGCTGCTGTCTGAACTGATCCCTCATCACTCCACTCACCTACAGGAGGGCTGCTGCTGTCTGAACTGATCCCACATCACTCCACTCACCTACAGGAGGGCTGCTGCTGTCTGAACTGATCCCTCATCACTCCACTCACCTACAGGAGGGCTGCTGCTGTCTGAACTGATCCCTCATCACTCCACTCACCTACAGGAGGGCTGCTGCTGTCTGAACTGATCCCTCATCACTCCGCTCACCTACAGGAGGGCTGCTGCTGTCTGAACTGATCCCTCATCACTCCACTCACCTACAGGAGGGCTGCTGCTGTCTGAACTGATCCCTCATCACTCCACTCACCTACAGGAGGGCTGCTGCTGTCTAAACTGATCCCTCATCACTCCACTCACCTACAGGAGGGCTGCTGCTGTCTGAACTGATCCCACATCACTCCACTCACCTACAGGAGGGCTGCTGCTGTCTGAACTGATCCCACATCACTCCACTCACCTACAGGAGGGCTGCTGCTGTCTGAACTGATCCCTCATCACTCCACTCACCTACAGGAGGGCTGCTGCTGTCTGAACTGATCCCTCATCACTCCACTCACCTACAGGAGGGCTGCTGCTGTCTGAACTGATCCCTCATCACTCCACTCACCTACAGGAGGGCTGCTGCTGTCTGAACTGATCCCTCATCACTCCACTCACCTACAGGAGGGCTGCTGCTGTCTGAACTGATCCCTCATCACTCCACTCACCTACAGGAGGGCTGCTGCTGTCTGAACTGATCCCTCATCACTCCACTCACCTACAGGAGGGCTGCTGCTGTCTGAACTGATCCCTCATCACTCCGCTCACCTACAGGAGGGCTGCTGCTGTCTGAACTGATCCCTCATCACTCCACTCACCTACAGGAGGGCTGCTGCTGTCTGAACTGATCCCTCATCACTCCACTCACCTACAGGAGGGCTGCTGCTGTCTAAACTGATCCCTCATCACTCCACTCACCTACAGGAGGGCTGCTGCTGTCTGAACTGATCCCACATCACTCCACTCACCTACAGGAGGGCTGCTGCTGTCTGAACTGATCCCTCATCACTCCACTCACCTACAGGAGGGCTGCTGCTGTCTGAACTGATCCCTCATCACTCCACTCACCTACAGGAGGGCTGCTGCTGTCTGAACTGATCCCTCATCACTCCGCTCACCTACAGGAGGGCTGCTGCTGTCTGAACTGATCCCTCATCACTCCGCTCACCTACAGGAGGGCTGCTGCTGTCTAAACTGATCCCACATCTGCAGTCTGGGTCAGGACGCTTAGGAGGCAGTGACACACAGCAGCGCTTGCCAAGCTCCTCACAGGCTGAGCACAGCTACAGCACTAGCAGCTAAGCCAGCCTCGGAGCGCTCTGACCGCCACGCAATTCTATCCAAAGACAGTTCCTCCATTCATAAGTAGGGTTTTTGTATGAGTGGAGAAAAACTAGGGAAATGGAGATTAATTTATTCAAATATGTTTAATATCATAGAATACAAATAATAATTTACAATAAATATTCACGAAAGATGAAGGCTGTATCTAAAGAATAGAAAGACTGAAAATTCCCATGAGTGCAAAGTAACTCAAACAAAGGAAAGAAGAACAGTAACACCCCAGTGTTGGGTTTTATGGTTGAGTGTTACACCGGTGTTGGGGTGTTACTGATCGGTGTTGGGGTGTTACTGATCGGTGTTGGGGTGTTACTGATCGGTGTTGGGGTGTTACTGATTGGTGTTGGGGTCTTACTGATCGGTGTTGGGGTGTTACTGATTGGTGTTGGGGTCTTACTGATCGGTGTTGGGGTGTTACTGATCGGTGTTGGGGTGTTACTGATCGGTGTTGGGGTGTTACTGATCGGTGTTGGGGTCTTACTGATCGGTGTTGGGGTCTTACTGATTGGTGTTGGGGTGTTACTGATTGGTGTTGGGGTCTTACTGATCGGTGTTGGGGTCTTACTGATCGGTGTTGGGGTCTTACTGATCGGTGTTGGGGTCTTACTGATCGGTGTTGGGGTCTTACTGATCGGTGTTGGGGTCTTACTGATCGGTGTTGGGGTCTTACTGATCGGTGTTGGGGTGTTACTGTTCTTCTTTCTTTTGTTTGAGTTGCTTGGCACTTGGAGTTTTCAGTCCTCCTATTTTTTAGATACAGCCTTCATCTTTCGTGAATATTTTTTGTAAATTATTATTGGTATTCTAGGATATTAAACATTTGAATACATTTATATCTAGTCACATTAGTAATTTTCTCTCTTTTTTGTATAAGTCAAACACCGATAACTCAGGACCTCCGTCTAGATGTTACAATGTACGTGTCCTATTTCTATTCCAGGGATTTTGCGTCCTAAACGTTCAGGTTTCCATTGTTAAATCTCTATTTCTGAAAGGTATTACTGTTACTTATTAGTACAGTGAAAAACATAAGTAAGATTTATTGTTTTGATAATTAAATTGATTAAAAATGGGACCTAAAAATGAGAGTCTATGTACAGGAATTTTTAACCCCTTGACGACCGATCATTGACTTTTGACGACGGAGTTAGTCGGGCCTTATTCCTCTGCCATAGTTTTCACGTCGGGCGGGGGAATGGCAGCCTCGGCTAGCCCTGTCAGCAATCGTGAGATCCCAGCTGTCCTACCATCAGCTGGGATCCCAACCTCCAAAAATTAAATATTTTAGTATTTATTCCACAGGGTAAACGTTATAAAAAAATAAAAAAAGCCAGAATTTCTATTTGTTTCACTGTTTGTGTCACAAAAAGAAGTCATAAAACGCGATCAAAAAATCGAATATGCCCCAAAATGGTCCGAATAAAAACTACAACTCTTCCAGCAAAAAATGAGGCATCCCACTGCTCCGTAGTCAGAAAAATAAAAGCGCTACGGGGCTGCACATGCGGCGAGGCAAAATCCTCTCTCATTATTTAAAAAAAGTTTTACTTTTTAAAAGTAGTAAAAAAAAGTCATAAATTTTGTATCGGTGTGTCCGACCTGACCCGGAGAATAAAGGTATTCTGTTACTTTTACCGCACAGGAAATTAACTAATAATAAAACTCAAAAACATTACCGTAATTAATTTTTTTTTAATTTTCCCTCTCCTGAAAATAAATAAAAGTTATACAAAACATTATATGCACCCAAAGTGGTGCAAAGGAAAAATACAACTTGCTATGCAAAAAACAAGCCCCCCCACTTTGAAATGTGCCTTTTTTTTTAAGGATTCAGATATTCGCTAGATCCGTTTGAGCAGCGGCGACTTCGGCGTGGGCGAATTGTGGGCAGCATCAGGACTTCATTGGCGATATGTCGTGGCGGGGGAAGGGGGGCAGTGTGCTGCGATGATTGTGAAGAGGAGGGCCTGTAGGCATCACGGGGGAAGAGAAGGACTCACTGACCGAACTTTTAGATTGTCCAACTCACTCGCCACCTCCTCACTTCACTCTCTCTGTTGGTGTCCCCCAATGCTCTGTCCTTGGACCCCTCCTCTTCTCCATCTACACCTCAGGACCATTGCTCAAACGGATCTAACGAATATCTATCAGAATCCATCCAAAAAACGGCCAATTTCAAAAGAGGGGGGGCTAACCCGTAGCTAACCCCCCACCTGACACCCCCAATATCTCGGGAACGAAAGGAGATCTAACGTTAATTTTTGCTGATCAAACCGGATCTAATGAATATCTATCAGAATCCATCCAAAAAACGGCCAATTTCAAAAGAGGGGGGGGCTAACTCGTAGCTAACCCCCCACCTGACACCCCCAATATCTCGGGAACGAAAGGAGATCTAACGTTAATTTTTGCTGATCAAACTGGATCTAACGAATATCTATCAGAATCCATCCAAAAAACGGCCAATTTCAAAAGAGGGGGGGCTAACCCGTAGCTAACCCCCCACCTGACACCCCCAATATCTCGGGAACGAAAAGAGATCTAACGTTAATTTTTGCTGATCAAACCGGATCTAACGAATATCTATCAGAATCCATCCAAAAAACGGCCAATTTCAAAAGAGGGGGGGCTAACCCGTAGCTAACCCCCCACCTGACACCCCCAATATCTCGGGAACGAAAGGAGATCTAACGTTAATTTTTACTGATCAAACCGGATCTAACGAATATCTATCAGAATCCATCCAAAAAACGGCCAATTTCAAAAGAGGGGGGGCTAACCCGTAGCTAACCCCCCACCTGACACCCCCAATATCTCGGGAACGAAAGGAGATCTAACGTTAATTTTTGCTGATCAAACCGGATCTAACGAATATCTATCAGAATCCATCCAAAAAACGGCCAATTTCAAAAGAGGGGGGGCTAACCCGTAGCTATCCCCCCACCTGACACCCCCAATATCTCGGGAACGAAAGGAGATCTAACGTTAATTTTTGCTGATCAAACCGGATCTAACGAATATCTATCAGAATCCATCCAAAAAACGGCCAATTTCAAAAGAGGGGGGGCTAACCCGTAGCTAACCCCCCACCTGACACCCCCAATATCTCGGGAACGAAAGGAGATCTAACGTTAATTTTTGCTGATCAAACCGGATCTAACGAATATCTATCAGAATCCATCCAAAAAACGGCCAATTTCAAAAGAGGGGGGGCTAACCCGTAGCTAACCCCCCACCTGACACCCCCAATATCTCGGGAACGAAAGGAGATCTAACGTTAATTTTTGCTGATCAAACCGGATCTAACGAATATCTATCAGAATCCATCCAAAAAACGGCCAATTTCAAAAGAGGGGGGGCTAACCCGTAGCTAACCCCCCACCTGACACCCCCAATATCTCGGGAACGAAAGGAGATCTAACGTTAATTTTTGCTGATCAAACCAGATCTAACGAATATCTATCAGAATCCATCCAAAAAACGGCCAATTTCAAAAGAGGGGGGGCTAACCCGTAGCTAACCCCCCACCTGACACCCCCAATATCTGGGGAACGAAAGGAGATCTAACGTTAATTTTTGCTGATCAAACCGGATCTAACGAATATCTATCAGAATCCATCCAAAAAACGGCCAATTTCAAAAGAGGGGGGGCTAACCCGTAGCTAACCCCCCACCTGACACCCCCAATATCTCGGGAACGAAAGGAGATCTAACGTTAATTTTTGCTGATCAAACCGGATCTAACGAATATCTATCAGAATCCATCCAAAAAACGGCCAATTTCAAAAGAGGGGGGGCTAACCCGTAGCTAACCCCCCACCTGACACCCCCAATATCTCGGGAACGAAAGGAGATCTAACGTTAATTTTTGCTGATCAAACCGGATCTAACGAATATCTATCAGAATCCATCCAAAAAACGGCCAATTTCAAAAGAGGGGGGGCTAACCCGTAGCTAACCCCCCACCTGACACCCCCAATATCTCGGGAACGAAAGGAGATCTAACGTTAATTTTTGCTGATCAAACCGGATCTAACGAATATCTATCAGAATCCATCCAAAAAACGGCCAATTTCAAAAGAGGGGGGGCTAACCCGTAGCTAACCCCCCACCTGACACCCCCAATATCTCGGGAACGAAAGGAGATCTAACGTTAATTTTTGCTGATCAAACCGGATCTAACGAATATCTATCAGAATCCATCCAAAAAACGGCCAATTTCAAAAGAGGGGGGGCTAACCCGTAGCTAACCCCCCCACCTGACACCCCCAATATCTCGGGAACGAAAGGAGATCTAACGTTAATTTTTGCTGATCAAACCGGATCTAACGAATATCTATCAGAATCCATCCAAAAAACGGCCAATTTCAAAAGAGGGGGGGCTAACCCGTAGCTAACCCCCCACCTGACACCCCCAATATCTCGGGAACGAAAGGAGATCTAACGTTAATTTTTGCTGATCAAACCGGATCTAACGAATATCTATCAGAATCCATCCAAAAAACGGCCAATTTCAAAAGAGGGGGGGCTAACCCGTAGCTAACCCCCCACCTGACACCCCCAATATCTCGGGAACGAAAGGAGATCTAACGTTAATTTTTGCTGATCAAACCGGATCTAACGAATATCTATCAGAATCCATCCAAAAAACGGCCAATTTCAAAAGACGGGGGGCGAACCCGTAGCTAACCCCCCACCTGACACCCCCAATATCTCGGGAACGAAAGGAGATCTAACGTTAATTTTTGCTGATCAAACCGGATCTAACGAATATCTATCAGAATCCATCCAAAAAACGGCCAATTTCAAAAGAGGGGGGGCTAACCCGTAGCTAACCCCCCACCTGACACCCCCAATATCTCGGGAACGAAAGGAGATCTAACGTTAATTTTTGCTGATCAAACCGGATCTAACGAATATCTATCAGAATCCATCCAAAAAACGGCCAATTTCAAAAGAGGGGGGGCTAACCCGTAGCTAACCCCCCACCTGACACCCCCAATATCTCGGGAACGAAAGGAGATCTAACGTTAATTTTTGCTGATCAAACCGGATCTAACGAATATCTATCAGAATCCATCCAAAAAACGGCCAATTTCAAAAGAGGGGGGGCTAACCCGTAGCTAACCCCCCACCTGACACCCCCAATATCTCGGGAACGAAAGGAGATCTAACGTTAATTTTTGCTGATCAAACCGGATCTAACGAATATCTATCAGAATCCATCCAAAAAACGGCCAATTTCAAAAGAGGGGGGGCTAACCCGTAGCTAACCCCCCACCTGACACCCCCAATATCTCGGGAACGAAAGGAGATCTAACGTTAATTTTTGCTGATCAAACCGGATCTAACGAATATCTATCAGAATCCATCCAAAAAACGGCCAATTTCAAAAGAGGGGGGGCTAACCCGTAGCTAACCCCCCACCTGACACCCCCAATATCTCGGGAACGAAAAGAGATCTAACGTTAATTTTTGCTGATCAAACCGGATCTAACGAATATCTATCAGAATCCATCCAAAAAACGGCCAATTTCAAAAGAGGGGGGGCTAACCCGTAGCTAACCCCCCACCTGACACCCCCAATATCTCGGGAACGAAAGGAGATCTAACGTTAATTTTTGCTGATCAAACCGGATCTAACGAATATCTATCAGAATCCATCCAAAAAACGGCCAATTTCAAAAGAGGGGGGGCTAACCCGTAGCTAACCCCCCACCTGACACCCCCAATATCTCGGGAACGAAAGGAGATCTAACGTTAATTTTTGCTGATCAAACCGGATCTAACGAATATCTATCAGAATCCATCCAAAAAACGGCCAATTTCAAAAGAGGGGGGGCTAGCTACGGGTTAGCCCCCCCTGAAAAAGATCGTAAATATCTAATTTTGTAGAGGAGATCTAACGTTAGTTTTGGTTGATCAAACCGGATCTAACAAAGATCTAACGAATGGAATCATTTTTTAGCCAAATTCTTAATAAGGGGGGGCTAACTCGGGGTTGGTTATCAATGGTTGGTGTCTGGCACTGGGAGGGTCAGTTCTGATATAGTCCTGGTATGTGTAGGGCTTGCTCCACATGCTGGGACCTGGGCTGGTCTCTATCCACAAGTGCCTCTTTTGCAACATGGAAGCGGCTATATACAGGTTATATATACAGGTTATATATACAGGTTATATATACAGGTTATATATACAGGTTATATATACAGGTTATATATACAGGTTATATATACAGGTTATATATACAGGTTATATATACAGGTTATATATACAGGTTATATATACAGGTTACAGGTATGTGTGCTCCATTATGGTTCTGCTTTTAACTTTATCTAGGAGGCCGCATGGCACATGAAATACAGAATGTAGAGTAGGACCCCCCTATTGAGATTTGCCGTGACGTTGGCAGGGGTGGCTCAAAAAATTGATCAATTATTTGCTAAAAATCTCATTTTTTTTATTACAGTACAGTGGGAATAAATCCGTGAATTTTCACTTTTTATATGATGCATGCCAATTTCAGATCGTGCTGGTTCCTCTTTTTCTCTTTTTTTTTTTTATTACTGGGGAGGTGTACATTTTATTTCTCCCTGTTATCAGCCATTACTGTGGAGGTGTACATTCTATTACTCCCTGTTATCAGCCATTACTGGGGAGGTGTGCATTCTATTTCTCCCTGTTATCAGCCATTACTGTGGAGGTGTACATTCTATTACTCCCTGTTATCAGCCATTACTGGGGAGGTGTGCATTCTATTTCTCCCTGTTATCAGCCATTACTGGGGGTGTACATTCTATTACTCCCTGTTATCAGCCATTACTGGGGAGGTGTGCATTCTATTTCTCCCTGTTATCAGCCATTACTGTGGAGGTGTACATTCTATTACTCCCTGTTATCAGCCATTACTGGGGAGGTGTGCATTCTATTTCTCCCTGTTATCAGCCATTACTGGGGGTGTGCATTTTAT
>NC_134357.1:3895755-3912641 GCF_048569485.1 Anomaloglossus baeobatrachus
AGAGGAGAGAGGAGAGGAGAGAAGAGAGGAGAGGAGAGAGGAGAGGAGAGAAGAGAGGAGAGGAGAGAGGAGAGAGGAGAGGAGAGAGGAGAGAGGAGAGAGGAGAGAAGACGCCTTCAGATACGAGAAACCTGGAGACGTTTATAAAGGAGAGTCCAAGATTCCAGGTTTGAGGGGTGAGGCAATATGTGCACGCTGCAGGTGTAACTGCGACTAAAACTGCGACTAAAACTGCGACTAAAACTGCGCCTGGTCCCAGAGAGCCTGGAAATGTAAAACCGCTTGTAATAATCGGGCGTTTCTGTTAATGCGGTTTTTTTAAAGTAGAAACAAAATCTGATCGGATAATTGATGGATGGATAGAAAAAATAGAACAGACAGAAATAACAGCCCAGCTCGATGGAGGGATAGATAGAACAGACAGGAATAACAGCCCAGCTCGATGGAGGGATAGATAGAACAGACAGAAATAACAGCCCAGCTCGATGGAGGGATAGATAGAACAGACAGGAATAACAGCCCAGCTCGATGGAGGGATAGATAGAACAGACAGGAATAACAGCCCAGCTCGATGGAGGGATAGATAGAACAGACAGGAATAACAGCCCAGCTCGATGGAGGGATAGATAGAACAGACAGGAATAACAGCCCAGCTCGATGGAGGGATAGATAGAACAGACAGGAATAACAGCCCAGCTCGATGGAGGGATAGATAGAACAGACAGGAATAACAGCCCAGCTCGATGGAGGGATAGATAGAACAGACAGGAATAACAGCCCAGCTCGATGGAGGGATAGATAGAACAGACAGGAATAACAGCCCAGCTCGATGGAGGGATAGATAGAACAGACAGGAATAACAGCCCAGCTCGATGGAGGGATAGATAGAACAGACAGGAATAACAGCCCAGCTCGATGGATGGATAGATAGAACAGACAGGAATAACAGCCCAGCTCGATGGATGGATAGATAGAACAGACAGGAATAACAGCCCAGCTCGATGGATGGATAGATAGAACAGACAGGAATAACAGCCCAGCTCGATGGAGGGATAGATAGAACAGACAGGAATAACAGCCCAGCTCGATGGAGGGATAGATAGAACAGACAGGAATAACAGCCCAGCTCGATGGAGGGATAGATAGAACAGACAGGAATAACAGCCCAGCTCGATGGAGGGATAGATAGAACAGACAGGAATAACAGCCCAGCTCGATGGAGGGATAGATAGAACAGACAGGAATAACAGCCCAGCTCGATGGAGGGATAGATAGAACAGACAGGAATAACAGCCCAGCTCGATGGAGGGATAGATAGAACAGACAGGAATAACAGCCCAGCTCGATGGAGAGATAGATAGAACAGACAGGAATAACAGCCCAGCTCGATGGAGGGATAGATAGAACAGACAGGAATAACAGCCCAGCTCGATGGAGGGATAGATAGAACAGACAGGAATAACAGCCCAGCTCGATGGAGAGATAGATAGAACAGACAGGAATAACAGCCCAGCTCGATGGAGGGATAGATAGAACAGACAGGAATAACAGCCCAGCTCGATGGAGGCATAGATAGAACAGACAGGAATAACAGCCCAGCTCGATGGAGGGATAGATAGAACAGACAGGAATAACAGCCCAGCTCGATGGAGGGATAGATAGAACAGACAGGAATAACAGCCCAGCTCGATGGAGGGATAGATAGAACAGACAGGAATAACAGCCCAGCTCGATGGAGGGATAGATAGAACAGACAGGAATAACAGCCCAGCTCGATGGAGGGATAGATAGAACAGACAGGAATAACAGCCCAGCTCGATGGAGGGATAGATAGAACAGACAGGAATAACAGCCCAGCTCGATGGAGGGATAGATAGAACAGACAGGAATAACAGCCCAGCTCGATGGAGGGATAGATAGAACAGACAGGAATAACAGCCCAGCTCGATGGAGGGATAGATAGAACAGACAGGAATAACAGCCCAGCTCGATGGAGGGATAGATAGAACAGACAGAAATAACAGCCCAGCTCGATGGAGGGATAGATAGAACAGACAGAAATAACAGCCCAGCTCGATGGAGGGATAGATAGAACAGACAGAAATAACAGCCCAGCTCGATGGAGGGATAGATAGAACAGACAGGAATAACAGCCCAGCTCGATGGAGGGATAGATAGAACAGACAGGAATAACAGCCCAGCTCGATGGAGGGATAGATAGAACAGACAGGAATAACAGCCCAGCTCGATGGAGGGATAGATAGAACAGACAGGAATAACAGCCCAGCTCGATGGAGGGATAGATAGAACAGACAGGAATAACAGCCCAGCTCGATGGAGGGATAGCCGCTTCACCAGCTGTTTTGTTAATGTGTTTTTGGTAAAAGAAAAAAAAATGACGTGGGGTCCCCACAATTTTCATACCCAGCGCAGGAACAGCAGCAGCTGCAGGCTGCATCCCTCCGCTGTCTGCTGTACCTTGGCTGGTTATGAAAAATACAGGGGATCCCACACTTTTTTTTTTTTTAATGATGTGGGATCCCCGCCATTTTTCTAAAACTAGCCAAGGTGAAAAAGACAACTGAGGGCTGAGATTATTAGGATGGGAAGGGCTATGGTTATTTGGCCCTTTTCAGCTTAACAATAGCAGCCCACAGCCACCCCAGAAGTGGCACATCCATAAGATGCACCAATTCTGGCGATGGCCTGGCTCTTTCCATTGCCCTGGTGTGGTGGCAATTGGGGTATTAAGGAATTAATGGCAGCCCACAACCCACTAAGTCCTAGTTTAGTGATGTTAGGCGTCTGAGTCACCCCCTCATCAATAATCTGTAAGTAATAGTAAATAAACACAAACACACAAAAAATTCTTTATTTTAAATAAAATATTAAAAAGCCCCCTCTTTCACCACTTTATTAACCCCCAAAACACCCCTGCAGGTCTGACATAAGCCACACAAGATCCCACGACGCTTCCAGCTCTGCTACATCTGAAGCTCACAGCGAGCGCCATAGAACATGACTGGCCGCTGTGAGCTCCACGCAGCAACTGAAGTGAGCCATGCAGTCAGCGGTGACATCACTCAGGATACCCGCGGCCACAGCTGGAGTCCTGCACCTGTGACTGCAGATCAGGCTGTGACTGAGATGAGCCGCAGGTGGAGGACTCACCTGAGTGACATCACCGCTGATCGCATAGCTCACGTCAGTCTCAGCCTGAACCTCACAGCAGGCGGTCACGTTATATGGTGCTCGCTGTGAGCGTCAGATGTAGCAGAGCTGGAAGTGTCGCGGCACCTCGTGGAGAGAGATTTCAAGACAAAACATGAAAAAACACAGAAGAATGAACACGCTGCGGCGGCGGCTTTTTTGTCACCCGGATTTTACAAATAAACTGCAGATAAATAAAGTGCAGCTGACCACAAAACTGCACTGAAAAACGCGACAAAAACCGCAGCGTGCGCATGTGGCCTGAGAAGCCTGTGGACGGGGATAGGAGGCGACTGATGGCAGATATTTATTCCAGAGGGGCAGCCGCATAGTAAGGAGAGGGGCAGCCGCATAGTGAGGAGAGGGGCAGCCGCATAGTGAGGAGAGGGGCAGCCGCATAGTGAGGAGAGGGGCAGCCGCATAGTGAGGAGAGGGGCAGCCGCATAGTGAGGAGAGGGGCAGCCGCATAGTGAGGAGAGGGGCAGCCGCATAGTGAGGAGACTGGCAGCCGCATAGTGAGGAGAGGGGCAGCTGTATAGTGAGGAGAGGGGCAGCCGCATAGTGAGGAGAGGGGCAGCCGCATAGTAAGGAGAGGGGCAGCCGCATAGTGAGGAGAGGGGCAGCTGTATAGGGAGGAGAGGGGCAGCCGCATAGTGAGGAGAGGGGCAGCCACACAGTGAGGAGAGGGGCAGCTGTATAGGGAGGAGAGGGGACAGCCGCACAGTGAGGAGAGGGGCATCCGCATAGTGAGGAGAGGGGCATCCGCATAGTGAGGAGAGGGGCATCCGCATAGTGAGGAGAGGGGCAGCCGCATAGTGAGGAGAGGGGCAGCCGCATAGTGAGGAGAGGGGCATCCGCATAGTGAGGAGAGGGGCAGCCGCATAGTGAGGAGAGGGGCATCCGCATAGTGAGGAGAGGGGCATCCGCATAGTGAGGAGAGGGGCAGCCGCATAGTGAGGAGAGGGGCAGCCGCATAGTGAGGAGAGGGGCAGCCGCATAGTGAGGAGAGGGGCAGCCGCATAGTGAGGAGAGGGGCATCCGCATAGTGAGGAGAGGGGCATCCGCATAGTGAGGAGAGGGGCATCCGCATAGTGAGGAGAGGGGCAGCCGTATAGGGAGGAGAGGGGACAGCCGCATAGTGAGGAGAGGGGCAGCCGCATAGTGAGGAGAGGGGCAGCCGCATAGTGAGGAGAGGGGCAGCCGCATAGTGAGGAGAGGGGCAGCCGCATAGTGAGGAGAGGGGCAGCCGCATAGCGAGGAGAGGGGCAGCCGCATAGCGAGGAGAGGGGCAGCCGCATAGCGAGGAGAGGGGCAGCCGCATAGCGAGGAGAGGGGCAGCCGCATAGCGAGGAGAGGGGCAGCCACACAGTGAGGAGAGGGGCAGCTGTATAGGGAGGAGAGGGGCAGCCGCATAGTGAGGAGAGGGGCAGCCACACAGTGAGGAGAGGGGCAGCTGTATAGGGAGGAGAGGGGACAGCCGCACAGTGAGGAGAGGGGCATCCGCATAGTGAGGAGAGGGGCATCCGCATAGTGAGGAGAGGGGCATCCGCATAGTGAGGAGAGGGGCATCCGCATAGTGAGGAGAGGGGCATCCGCATAGTGAGGAGAGGGGACAGCCGCACAGTGAGGAGAGGGGCATCCGCATAGTGAGGAGAGGGGCATCCGCATAGTGAGGAGAGGGGCATCCGCATAGTGAGGAGAGGGGCATCCGCATAGTGAGGAGAGGGGCAGCTGTATAGGGAGGAGAGGGGACAGCCGCATAGTGAGGAGAGGGGCATCCGCATAGTGAGGAGAGGGGCATCCGCATAGTGAGGAGAGGGGCATCCGCATAGTGAGGAGAGGGGCATCCGCATAGTGAGGAGAGGGGCAGCCGCATAGTGAGGAGAGGGGCAGCCGCATAGTGAGGAGAGGGGCAGCCGCATAGTGAGGAGAGGGGCAGCCGCATAGTGAGGAGAGGGGCAGCCGCATAGGGAGGAGAGGGGCAGCCGCATAGCGAGGAGAGGGGCAGCCGCATAGCGAGGAGAGGGGCAGCCGCATAGCGAGGAGAGGGGCAGCCGCATAGCGAGGAGAGGGGCAGCCGCATAGCGAGGAGAGGGGCAGCCGCATAGCGAGGAGAGGGGCAGCCGCATAGCGAGGAGAGGGGCAGCCGCATAGCGAGGAGAGGGGCAGCCGCATAGCGAGGAGAGGGGCAGCCGCATAGCGAGGAGAGGGGCAGCCGCACAGCGAGGAGAGGGGCAGCCGCACAGCGAGGAGAGGGGCAGCCGCACAGCGAGGAGAGGGGCAGCCGCACAGCGAGGAGAGGGGCAGCCGCACAGCGAGGAGAGGGGCAGCCGCACAGCGAGGAGAGGGGCAGCCGCACAGCGAGGAGAGGGGCATCCGCACAGCGAGGAGAGGGGCATCCGCACAGGGAGGAGAGGGGCATCCGCACAGGGAGGAGAGGGGCATCCGCACAGGGAGGAGAGGGGCATCCGCACAGGGAGGAGAGGGGCATCCGCACAGGGAGGAGAGGGGCATCCGCACAGGGAGGAGAGGGGCATCCGCACAGGGAGGAGAGGGGCATCCGCACAGCGAGGAGAGGGGCATCCGCACAGCGAGGAGAGGGGCAGCCGCACAGCGAGGAGAGGGGCAGCCGCACAGCGAGGAGAGGGGCAGCCGCACAGCGAGGAGAGGGGCAGCCGCACAGCGAGGAGAGGGGCACGTGTGATGCGGCAGTTCTGGAGTTTTGTGGGAAATTATCTGGGATTTGCTTTTTTTCTTCTGATTTTTGATTTGTTCCAAAAGGAAATAAACGTCTGAATCACAAGTCGCGAAATAAATCCGTCCTGTCCTGGAGCAGCTTCAGGGGCGCCAATACTTTCTGCCCTGACTGTAGAGATGGGTCTGTCATGTCCTGGAGCAGCTTCAGGGGCGCCAATACTTTCTGCCCTGACTGTAGAGATGGGTCCGTCATGTCCTGGAGCAGCTTCAGGGGCGCCAATACTTTCTGCCCTGACTGTAGAGATGGGTCCGTCATGTCCTGGAGCAGCTTCAGGGGCGCCAATACTTTCTGCCCTGACTGTAGAGATGGGTCCGTCATGTCCTGGAGCAGCTTCAGGGGCGCCAATACTTTCTGCCCTGACTGTAGAGATGGGTCTGTAGCCTCAGGAGCACGGGTGGGCTCCGATTTCCAGGACCCCTGATCGGGCGCTGCTCTGCAGATCTCCACCGTGTGACACGCGCAACACCTGGAAGAAAAGCAGCGCAGCGAGGAGCTCTGCCTCATCCTGCTCACAGCTGAGGGTCTGTTACTGCGTGTCACATCAGTCTGGAGCTCAGGAGATTAGTGCTGTGTGTGGGTCACATGTCCCACACTGATACACTGCGACGATCCGCAGCTGTGACCGCTCACAAGTCTATGCAGGGTCCCCACTCACTGACAGAAAGCAGTGATCCTGAAAATGGTGACAGGGAACGGACAGCATTACAGCAGATCCGCCCCGTCCAGAGGATCCTGGATCACTTTAATGATAGGGATCCTGCACCAGATTCTGTGCTTTCATGATCTAAAGCTGAAGCTGCCCCAGAAGGGACGGGGGATGGGAGAGTCCAGTATTAATGCTGCACTCGCCTCCAGAGCTGCACTCGCCTCCAGAGCTGCACTCGCCTCCAGAGCTGCACTCGCCTCCAGAGCTGCACTCGCCTCCAGAGCTGCACTCGCCTCCTGACCATTCACATGTGGAGCCCCCTACAGACTGACCGTTCACATGCAGCGCCCCCTACAGACTGACCATTCACATGCAGCGCCCCCTACAGACTGACCGTTCACATGTGGCGCCCCCTACAGACTGACCGTTCACATGCAGCGCCCCCTACAGACTGACCGTTCACATGTGGAGCCCCCTACAGACTGACCGTTCACATGTGGAGCCCCCTACAGACTGACCGTTCACATGCAGCGCCCCCTACAGACTGACCGTTCACATGTGGAGCCCCCTACAGACTGACCGTTCACATGCAGCGCCCCCTACAGACTGACCGTTCACATGTGGAGCCCCCTACAGACTGACCATTCACATGTGGAGCCCCCTACAGACTGACCGTTCACATGCAGCGCCCCCTACAGACTGACCGTTCACATGCAGCGCCCCCTACAGACTGACCGTTCACATGCAGCGCCCCCTACAGACTGACCATTCACATGTGGAGCCCCCTACAGACTGACCGTTCACATGTGGAGCCCCCTACAGACTGACCGTTCACATGCAGCGCCCCCTACAGACTGACCGTTCACATGTGGAGCCCCCTACAGACTGACCGTTCACATGCAGCGCCCCCTACAGACTGACCGTTCACATGTGGAGCCCCCTACAGACTGAGCGTTCACATGCAGCGCCCCCTACAGACTGACCGTTCACATGTGGAGCCCCCTACAGACTGACCGTTCACATGCGGAGCCCCCTACAGACTGACCGTTCACATATGGAGCCCCCTACAGACTGACCGTTCACATGCAGCGCCCCCTACAGACTGACCGTTCACATGCGGAGCCCCCTACAGACTGACCGTTCACATATGGAGCCCCCTACAGACTGACCGTTCACATGCAGCGCCCCCTACAGACTGACCGTTCACATGCGGAGCCCCCTACAGACTGACCGTTCACATGTGGAGCCCCCTACAGACTGACCGTTCACATGCAGCGCCCCCTACAGACTGACCGTTCACATGTGGAGCCCCCTACAGACTGACCGTTCACATGTGGAGCCCCCTACAGACTGACCGTTCACATGTGGAGCCCCCTACAGACTGACCGTTCACATGTGGCGCCCCCTACAGACTGACCGTTCACATGCAGCGCCCCCTACAGACTGACCGTTCACATGTGGAGCCCCCTACAGACTGACCGTTCACATGCAGCGCCCCCTACAGACTGACCGTTCACATGCAGCGCCCCCTACAGACTGACCGTTCACATGCAGCGCCCCCTACAGACTGACCGTTCACATGTGGAGCCCCCTACAGACTGACCGTTCACATGCGGAGCCCCCCTACAGACTGACCGTTCACATGTGGAGCCCCCTACAGACTGACCGTTCACATGCAGCCCCCTACAGACTGACCGTTCACATGCAGCCCCCTACAGACTGACCGTTCACATGTGGAGCCCCCTACAGACTGACCGTTCACATGCAGCCCCCTACAGACTGACCGTTCACATGCAGCGCCCCCTACAGACTGACCGTTCACATGTGGAGCCCCCTACAGACTGACCGTTCACATGCAGCGCCCCCTACAGACTGACCGTTCACATGCAGCGCCCCCTACAGACTGACCGTTCACATGTAGAGCCCCCTACAGACTGACCGTTCACATGTGGAGCCCCCTACAGACTGACCGTTCACATGTGGAGCCCCCTACAGACTGACCGTTCACATGTGGAGCCCCCTACAGACTGACCGTTCACATGCAGCGCCCCCTACAGACTGACCGTTCACATGCGGCGCCCCCTACAGACTGACCGTTCACATGCAGCGCCCCCTACAGACTGACCGTTCACATGCAGCGCCCCCTACAGACTGACCGTTCACATGCAGCGCCCCCTACAGACTGACCGTTCACATGCAGCGCCCCCTACAGACTGACCGTTCACATGCAGCGCCCCCTACAGACTGACCGTTCACATGCAGCGCCCCCTACAGACTGACCGTTCACATGCAGCGCCCCCTACAGACTGAGCGTTCACATGCAGCGCCCCCTACAGACTGACCGTTCACATGCAGCGCCCCCTACAGACTGACCGTTCACATGCAGCGCCCCCTACAGACTGACCGTTCACATGTAGAGCCCCCTACAGACTGACCGTTCACATGTGGAGCCCCCTACAGACTGACCGTTCACATGCAGCGCCCCCTACAGACTGACCGTTCACATGCAGCGCCCCCTACAGACTGACCGTTCACATGTGGCGCCCCCTACAGACTGACCGTTCACATGCAGCGCCCCCCTACAGACTGACCGTTCACATGCAGCGCCCCCTACAGACTGACCGTTCACATGCAGCGCCCCCTACAGACTGACCGTTCACATGCAGCGCCCCCTACAGACTGACCGTTCACATGTGGAGCCCCCTACAGACTGACCGTTCACATGCAGCGCCCCCTACAGACTGACCGTTCACATGCGGAGCCCCCTACAGACTGACCGTTCACATATGGAGCCCCCTACAGACTGACCGTTCACATGCAGCGCCCCCTACAGACTGACCGTTCACATGCGGAGCCCCCTACAGACTGACCGTTCACATGTGGAGCCCCCTACAGACTGACCGTTCACATGCAGCGCCCCCTACAGACTGACCGTTCACATGCGGAGCCCCTACAGACTGACCGTTCACATGTGGAGCCCCCTACAGACTGACCGTTCACATGCAGCGCCCCCCTACAGACTGACCGTTCACATGTGGAGCCCCCTACAGACTGACCGTTCACATGCAGCGCCCCTACAGACTGACCGTTCACATGCAGCGCCCCCTACAGACTGACCGTTCACATGTGGAGCCCCCCTACAGACTGACCGTTCACATGCAGCGCCCCCTACAGACTGACCGTTCACATGTGGAGCCCCCTACAGACTGACCGTTCACATGCAGCGCCCCCTACAGACTGACGTTCACATGTGGAGCCCCCTACAGACTGACCGTTCACATGCAGCGCCCCCTACAGACTGACCGTTCACATGTGGAGCCCCCTACAGACTGACCGTTCACATGTGGAGCCCCCTACAGACTGACCGTTCACATGCAGCGCCCCCTACAGACTGACCGTTCACATGTGGAGCCCCCTACAGACTGACCGTTCACATGCAGCGCCCCCCTACAGACTGACCGTTCACATGCAGCGCCCCCTACAGACTGACCGTTCACATGCAGCCCCCCTACAGACTGACCGTTCACATGCGGAGCCCCCTACAGACTGACCGTTCACATGTGGAGCCCCCTACAGACTGACCGTTCACATGTGGAGCCCCCCTACAGACTGACCGTTCACATGTGGCGCCCCCTACAGACTGACCGTTCACATGCAGCGCCCCCTACAGACTGACCGTTCACATGTGGAGCCCCCTACAGACTGACCGTTCACATGCAGCGCCCCCCTACAGACTGACCGTTCACATGCAGCGCCCCCTACAGACTGACCGTTCACATGTGGAGCCCCCTACAGACTGACCGTTCACATGTGGCGCCCCCTACAGACTGACCGTTCACATGCAGCGCCCCCTACAGACTGACCGTTCACATGCAGCGCCCCCTACAGGCTGACCGTTCACATGCAGCGCCCCCTACAGACTGACCGTTCACATGTGGAGCCCCCTACAGACTGACCGTTCACATGCAGCGCCCCCCTACAGACTGACCGTTCACATGCAGCGCCCCCTACAGACTGACCGTTCACATGCAGCCCCCTACAGACTGACCGTTCACATGCAGCGCCCCCTACAGACTGACCGTTCACATGCAGCGCCCCCTACAGACTGACCGTTCACATGCAGCGCCCCCTACAGACTGAGCTGTGCAGCCTTCCCCTCCTCACAGACCCATGTGATTGGCTGCAGCGCCCGGTCACACAGGGGTTAAACCCTTCATTGTCCTTCTTCTTGCAGGAAAGACTCGGCGGGCGGTGCGGCGGAGGAGCAGGCCTTCTCCGTAGTCGTGGCCATTGATTTCGGCACCACGTCCAGCGGTTACGCCTTTGCCTTCTCCAAAGAGCCAGAATGTATCACATCATGAGGTAATATCCCGGGGGGCACATAACGTAGACCCCCCCCATCACCGACATCAGCTGCTGCATCCGCAGCCATCTGCTATTATCATGTGTAAGGCGGACAGATGGTCGCCCCGTATAACCCCCGCCACCGCCGCCCCCCGCGTGCAGGGACCCCCAGATATTACTGGCGAGAATTACACACAGCTCTGTGAGAGTGATAGTCTGCAGAGGCCACGAGTGATAGTCTGCAGAGGCCACGAGTGATAGTCTGCAGAGGCCACGAGTGATAGTCTGCAGAGGCCACGAGTGATAGTCCTGCAGAGGCCACGAGTGAGTGCAAGCAGATGCTCTTGTATATAGGGGCGGTGATCTGCAGGGGTCCTTGTATATACGGGCGGTGGTCTGCAGGGGCCTTTTGTATATACGGGCGGTGGTCTGCAGCGGTCCTTGTATATACGGGCAGTGGTCTGCAGGGGCCTTTGTATATTCGGGTGGTGGTCTGCAGGGGGCCCTTGTATATACGGGCGGTGGTCTGCAGGGGCCTTTGTATATACGGGCGGTGATCTGCAGGGGTCCTTGTATATAGGGGCGGTGGTCTGCAGGGGCCTTTGTATATACGGGCGGTGGTCTGCAGGGGCCTTTGTATATAGGGGGCGGTGATCTGCAGGGGGTCCTTGTATATAGGGGGCGGTGATCTGCAGGGGCCTTTGTAATATACGGGCGGTGATCTGCAGGGGGTCCTTGTATATAGGGGCGGTGGTCTGCAGGGGCCTTTGTATATACGGGCGGTGGTCTGCAGGGGCCTTTGTATATACGGGCGGTGGTCTGCAGGGGCCCTTGTATATACGGGCGGTGGTCTGCAGGGGTCCTTGTATATACGGGCGGTGGTCTGCAGGGGTCCTTGTATATAGGGGCGGTGGTCCTGCAGGGGCCCTTGTATATACGGGCGGTGGTCTGCAGCGGTCCTTGTATATACGGGCGGTGGTCTGCAGGGGCCCTTGTATATAGGGGCGGTGATCTGCAGGGGGTCCTTGTATATACGGGCGGTGGTCTGCAGGGGCCTTTGTATATACGGGCGGGTGGTCTGCAGGGGCCCTTGTATATACGGGCGGTGGTCTGCAGGGGCCCTTGTATATACGGGCGGTGGTCTGCAGGGGCCCTTGTATATACGGGCGGTGGTCTGCAGGGGCCCTTGTATATACGGGCGGTGGTCTGCAGGGGGCCCTTGTATATACGGGGCGGTGGTCTGCAGGGGTCCTTGTATATACGGGCGGTGGTCTGCAGGGGCCCTTGTATATACGGGGCGGTGGTCTGCAGGGGCCCTTGTATATACGGGCGGTGGTCTGCAGGGGTCCTTGTATATACGGGCGGTGGTCTGCAGCGGTCCTTGTATATACGGGCGGTGGTCTGCAGGGGCCCTTGTATATACGGGCGGTGGTCTGCAGGGGCCCTTGTGTATACGGGCGGTGGTCTGCAGAAGCGCCCTTGTATATAGGGACGGTGGTCCTGCAGGGGTCTTTGTATATACGGGCGGTGGTCTGCAGCGGTCCTTGTATATACGGGCGGTGGTCTGCAGGGGTTGTCGGTGGATCTGGGTTCCGCGCCCCTCTTGCGCTGACATTTGGGGGCCGCACTTATCTGTGGTTACTGTCGCTCGGATGCCGGATGTGAGCGCGGCACTTTCCATGCGATCAGTTAGAAGCCTGTGCGTGTCCGGGGTCAGTGTATAGCGGCAGATGTGACATATGGCGGTAAACCCCGCGCTGTCCTCTCCAGGGATCTGGTGATGGGGTCTCAGACCTTGCCTCGCTCCTTCCATTGATCTCTGCTTTCTGCACTCACAGGTTTTGGTGCAAAACACAACTTGTGACCCAAAAATGCACCAAGAAACGCCGAAATCCACCATCGCACCCAGGACATCTGCTCCTGCACGCGGCTCACTTCAGCAGTGTCGGTGAGCACTGCGCGGGATTGGACGTCTTTCCGCTCATGCACAGTGCACCTCTGAAACCCGGACACGTACACCCCGGCACGTGAGCGCGTACACCCGGCACGTGAGCGCGTACACCCGGCACGTGAGCGCGTACACCCGGCACGTGAGCGCGTACACCCGGCACGTGAGCGCGTACACCCGTCACGTGAGGCGCACGACACTGCTAATATGAGCCGCGTACATGAGCAAGATATCCTGGAGCTGCGATGACGCCGGCTGGTGGACATCATGTGTGATAACATGGAGAGAGGGCGACTAGCCTGGAGAAACAGCGCCCCTGCGACTAGTCTGGAGAAACAGCGCCCCTGCAACTAGCCTGGAGAAACAGCGCCCCTGCGACTAGCCTGGAGAAACAGCGCCCCTGCAACTAGCCTGGAGAAACAGCGCCCCTGCGACTAGCCTGGAGAAACAGCGCCCTGCGACTAGCCTGGAGAAACAGCGCCCCTGCGACTAGCCTGGAGAAACAGCGCCCCTGCGACTAGTCTGGAGAAACAGCGCCCCTGCGACTAGTCTGGAGAAACAGCGCCCCTGCGACTAGTCTGGAGAAACAGCGCCCCTGTGACTAGTCTGGAGAAACAGCGCCCCTGCGACTAGTCTGGAGAAACAGCGCCCCCGCGACTAGCCTGGAGAAACAGCGCCCCTGCGACTAGCCTGGAGAAACAGCGCCCCTGCGACTAGTTCTGGAGAAACAGCGCCCCCTGCGACTAGTCTGGGAGAAACAGCGCCCCTGCGACTAGCCTGGAGAAACAGCGCCCCCGCAACTAGCCTGGAGAAACAGCGCCCCCGCGACTAGCCTGGAGAAACAGCGCCCCCGCGACTAGCCTGGAGAAACAGCGCCCCCGCGACTAGCCTGAAGAAACAGCGCCCCCGCGACTAGCCTGGAGAAACAGCGCCCCCGCGACTAGCCTGGAGAAACAGCGCCCTTGCGACTAGCCTGGAGAAACAGCGCCCCTGCGACTAGCCTGGAGAAACAGCGCCCCTGCGACTAGCCTGGAGAAACAGCGCCCCTGCGACTAGCCTGGAGAAACAGCGCCCCTGCGACTAGCCTGGAGAAACAGCGCCCCTGCGACTAGCCTGGAGAAACAGCGCCCCTGCGACTAGCCTGGAGAAACAGCGCCCTGCGACTAGCCTGGAGAAACAGCGCCCGTGCGACTAGCCTGGAGAAACAGCGCCCGTGCGACTAGCATGGAGAAACAGCGCCCGTGCGACTAGTCTGGAGAAACAGCGCCCGTGCGACTAGTCTGGAGAAACTGCGCCCCTGCGACTAGTCTGGAGAAACAGCGCCCCTGCGACTAGTCTGGAGAAACAGCGCCCCTGCGACTAGCCTGGAGAAACAGCGCCCCTGCGACTAGCCTGGAGAAACAGCGCCCCTGCGACTAGCCTGGAGAAACAGCGCCCGTGCGACTAGCGTGGAGAAACAGCGCCCCCTGCGACTAGCGTGGAGAAACAGCGCCCCTGCGACTAGCGTGGAGAAACAGCGCCCCTGCGACTAGCCTGGAGAAACAGCGCCCCTGCGACTAGTCTGGAGAAACAGCGCCCCTGCGACTAGTCTGGAGAAACAGCGCCCCTGCGACTAGTCTGGAGAAACAGCGCCCCTGCGACTAGCCTGGAGAAACAGCGCCCGTGCGACTAGCGTGGAGAAAACAGCGCCCCTGCGACTAGCGTGGAGAAACAGCGCCCCCTGCGACTAGACAAGGCCTAATCAGCACAAGAACAGCGCACATCATAAATGCTGGTTTTACACATTGATTCTAGTGAATCAATCTAGCTCTGCCTCTAGCTCCTCCCCCTCACATAGAAGATGACGGCTGCTGATTATAAGATTCTATGTAGGGGGAGGAGCTCTGCCTGTAGCTCCTCCTCTCACATAAAAGATGACATCTGCTTCTTATAAGATTCTATGTAGGGGGAGGAGCTCTGCCTCTAGCTCCTCCTCTCACATAGAATCTTATAAGAAGCAGCAGTCATCTTCTATGTAGGGTGAGGAGTTCTGCCTGTAGCTCCTCCCTCACATAGAAGATGACGGCTGCTTCTTATAAGATTCTATGAAGGGGGAGGAGTTCTGCCTGTAGCTCCTCCCCTCACAGAAGATGACGGCGTATTCTTATAAGATTCTATGAAGGGGAGGAGCTCTGTCTGTAGCTCCTCCCCCTCACAGAAGATGACGGCTGCTTCTTATGAGATTGTGTCTCGGTGAGGTATCAGTGAATGCAGATGTGAGGATTATGGGATGGCTGCTCAGGGGAGGAGCTCTGCCCGTAGCTCCTCCCCTTACATAGAAGATGACGGCGGCTTCTTATGAGATTGTGTCTCGGTGAGGTATCAGTGAATGCAGATGTGAGGATTATGGGATGGCTGCTCAGGGGAGGAGCTCTGCCTGTAGCTCCTCCCCTTACGTAGAAGATGACGGCGGCTTCTTATGAGATTGTGTCTCGGTGAGGTGTCAGTGAATGCAGATGTGAGGATTATGGGATGGCTGCTCAGGGGAGGAGCTCTGCCTGTAGCTCCTCCCCTCACAGAAGATGGCGGGCTTCTTATGAGATTGTGTCTCGGTGAGGTATCAGTGAATGCAGATGTGAGGATTATGGGATGGCTGCTCAGGGGAGGAGCTCTGCCTGTAGCTCCTCCCCTTACATAGAAGATGACGGCGGCTTCTTATGAGATTGTGTCTCGGTGAGGTATCAGTGAATGCAGATGTGAGGATTATGGATGGCTGCTCAGGGGAGGAGCTCTGCCTGTAGCTCCTCCCCTCACAGAAGATGGCGGCTTCTTATGAGATTGTGTCTCGGTGAGGTGTCAGTGAATGCAGATGTGAGGATTATGGATTGGCTGCTCAGGGAGGAGCTCTGCCTGTAGCTCCTCCCCTTGCATAGATGACGGGCTGCTTCTTATGAGATTGTGTCTCGGTGAGGTGTCAGTGAATGCAGATGTGAGGATTATGGGATGGCTGCTCAGGGGAGGAGCTCTGCCTGTAGCTCCTCCCCTTACATAGATGACGGCATCTTCTTATGAGATTGTGTCTCGTGAGGTGTCAGTGAATGCAGATGTGAGGATTATGGGATGGCTGCTCAGGGGGAGGAGCTCTGCCTGTAGCTCCTCCCCTCACAGAAGATGGCGGCTTCTTATGAGATTGTGTCTCGGTGAGGTGTCAGTGAATGCAGATGTGAGGATTATGGGATGGCTGCTCAGGGGAGGAGCTCTGCCTGTAGCTCCTCCCCTTACATAGATGACGGCATCTTCTTATGAGATTGTGTCCTCGGTGAGGTGTCAGTGAATGCAGGATGTGAGGATTATGGGATGGCTGCTCAGGGAGGAGACGGCGGGTTTCGGGTAGGATTTATTAGTTTCTTGTGCTGCTGGATGATTTATTTAATAGATATTAAATCGCCGCCTCATTAAGATTCTCGGCTTCTGCATTTAACTGACAGCAAGCAGAGGTCACGGGGGTAGATCACACGTGTGACCCCACAGTGACGAGCACATGTCACCCTGCAGGAGGTGGGAAGGGGGAGACCCCGGAGTGTCCAACCAGAAGACCCCCACCCACCATGCTGCTGGACACCGGACAGGAAGTTCCACACTTTTGGATTTGCCGCCCGGGATTTTTATCACGACCTGGACCCCAGCGAGTCCAAGCAATGGCTGTACTTCGAGAAGTTCAAGATGAAGCTGCACAGCAGCACGGTGAGGAGCGGGGGAGGATGGGGCCGGCACAGAGCACACGCCACATGTCATGCATACATACCGCACGTCACATGTCATGTATCCTACATATCACACGCCACATGTCATGCATACATACCGCACGTTATATGTCATGTATCCTACATATCACACGTCACATGTCATGTATCCTACATATCACACGTCACATGTCATGTATCCTACATATCACACGCCACATGTCATGTATCCTACATATCACACGTCACATGTCATGT